>NW_015509208.1:12808-14633 GCF_001515645.1 Sinocyclocheilus grahami | reverse complement strand
CCAGTTCAAAAATTCAACATTGAAATGGTAATAACTCTTGAACCCTAATTCTAGAAAAATGAAACGTAGTACACCTGATTACTCTCCTCGTGCTGATCACATGGAACATCTTACATTAAGTCTGCGCCCATTACAGTAGCGGCTATTTTGAAAAGTACAGTTTTCATTTTTTCACTACTCCTCCTTCAAATTTTGTCCAATTTTTCCAAATTGTACGAAAATGCCTTAATTAAAGCATTTACATGTTTCCTTACTGTTAGACCATAAAATATATATTTATAAATTCCTGTCCTTTACTGAGTACACCTACAATTTGATATGGCAGGTATTAAAAATGGTCTTGAATATCAACGTATTTTATGGTATCATATCAAAGTTAGAAAAGCCGATATTATTACACAAATTCTTATACTTCATAGCTACTTCATCAATAAGGTAAAAGTGTTTTGTTTGGACTTCTGATTTGACTCCATAGTTATTGCTGATTCATTCAATATAAATAAATATGGCAAAAATTTTCCCCAATATATAATTTCATCAAGATGATAAAATTCCCATGCCTATAGCATCTGCATATTGAAGCCAACAGTTTCTCATTAAAAGCAATGAAAGTGGCATTAAAGGGGTCGTATTATGCCCTTGTTTTTGAAGTATACTAGAATGTGCTTGATTGTTCAAAAAATGCATTATATTTCACATTTTTTACAATTATACAGTGCCCCTTTCCCTCATGCGATTCAAAAGCCCGTTTAGTTCCTGTTTTGATAAAGACCTGCCTTCCAAAATACAAAATCGGCTGTGATTGGTTAGCTGGCCCTGTGTGCTGTGATTGGCAGCGCTTATTGCGTGTTTGGGAAATTCATAAACGTGAGTTCTGCTCAGTGTTTAGGGACCATCTCTAAAGTAACAGCTAACACTTGATGGCCACCGGTGTCACTAATAACAGAGGTTTTCTAATTCTTACAGACAGTACCTTTTACTAACTGCTCACTTGCATTAATGCCCATTTAATAATAGTGTCCTTAAAGATTGTTTCTCTTCTTAAGGATCCTGACATAAAGAAAAATGTTGAGTGACATCTTCTACCCTGACAACCCTAAGAGAAGGGAGCAGCTCATCCGCAAAGGGCAAGAGCTTCAAAATCTGATGAGGAACAACTTCAGAGCCACCAACCAACTGAATGATGCGATGAACAAGTACTTGAGTTGCTCCTTCGAACATATCTCCCTGAACGAGAGCGCTACTCTTCGGGAGAACTGTACTCTGATAATGGGATGCATGTGTAATATAATAGTAGTGATAGAGAGGATTGACAGGGAGCTGAAAGAGAAGCTGGAGCCCACCATGTACGAGAAACTGAGAAAACTGTCTCTGTCTTCTGCAGACTTTAAAGCGATTTCAAAAGCTTTGGAAGCAGTTTGTGGTATTGCAACTGTGGAATCTACTGTTTTCGCTGGTTATTTAATTGATAATGTAGTTACTCTGGCAAACATAACAAAAACGCATGCTGTAATTGGAGCAGGGAAATTTGCCTGTGTTAGGTTGGCAGTGGTGTTCTTGGGGATCAACATGATTGTGAAGGACATCATTGGGAAAATCGAGCGTGATCAACTTAAGAAAGCCCTAGAAGAGTATGACAAAGTTTTGGATGAATTCAGGCCAGTGTCTGAACAATATCAGGATAAGATTACCTATGTCAGAGTCAAAATTGAGATGGAGAAAGAAGACATGCTAGTTTGAAATGTTTCTTTTTCCTGCCTGAAATGTTTGCTGGAATTATGAAATCATAATTGTTGTTACGTCTTTGTGCTTAAAAAAGCATGCA
>NW_015509208.1:7891-9382 GCF_001515645.1 Sinocyclocheilus grahami | reverse complement strand
AATCGCATCAGACCGACACAAACCGAATCAAACTCTCCGGATTCCGTACAGCTGTCTGCTTTCACGCGGTCTGTTCTCCTCAGATACCCCAAACGCGTAAGATGATTTTGTTTTATTATTATTATCATCGCTCTCTAAATAAGCCGTGTGGTGATGCTAATGCTACTCGTGAAGCTCAATGAATGAACTCGATTGCTAAAAACACAATATTAAGGAACATCTGAGGTAAAACACGATCTTTTCTCGTTCTTTGTGCCATCTGAGTAGGTGTCAGTGCGGTGGTGATAGTATGTTAGCGTTAAATAACGATACATCAGTTTAGCTTTCGAGGCTAACACGCACCGGTTTCATATTTATGTCTTCTGGTTGGGTGAGTAATTAAATAAGTCATGTACTAATCAAGTAAAATACAGTACTTGTAAATGATTATGTCATAAATCATTGACGTTATCAGCTGTATTGTGAAGCCAGCCGTCTTCATATAAAGTAAGATATGGAAATGTAGCTCTAATGCGCAGTTACTGACACAATAACCCATTATTTTGGCTTTCTATTCTTGCATGCAGGGAGCAATGTCACGCGGAGCGCAGAAATCCCACACAAACCCGTCTAAACAGACGGCTTCTCTGAAAGCCAGAGGACTCAAAGACATCAGGATCGATGAAGAGGTCAAAATCGCTGTGAATATCGCTCTGGAGAGGTTCCAGTACAGCGACGAGAAAGGTTTGAGCTCGTGTGAACACAGCCGGCTGAAAGCTCTTAAAGGGATAGTTCACCCAAAAATGTAAATGTGATGTTTATCTGTTTACCCGCAGGGCATCTGAGATGTAGGTGACTTTGTTTCTTCAGTAGAACACATTTGATGATTTTTAACTCCAGCCGTTGCAGTCTGTCAGTCGTATAATGCATGGCAATGGTAACAAAATCTATGAGAGTAAAAAAAACATGCACAGACAAATCCAAATTAAACCCTGCGGCTCGTGACGACACATTGATGTCCTAAGACACGAAACGATCGGTTTGTGCCAGAAACCCAACAGTATTTATATCATATTTTACCTCTAATACACCGCTATGTCCAGCTGTCTTCAGCGCGCGCACGGCATCCGGTGCGTGAGGTGTGTACGCGCTAGGGGTGCGCGATATATATCGTCTGCGATAATATCGTAATTGTTGTTTTAACGATGTGCGATTTGACATTATCGAGTATTTTGCAAAAACCATTCAAAACATCCCTACAGAGCGCACACGTACATCACGTGAAGTCTAGACTAGTGCGCGTGCGCATTTAGTGTGTGTTCTTTCACTGCATGATTCAATCTATTAAAATGCATTTAGAATGATCACAAATTCAAGACATGACGGCACAACATGTATATATTTATACCACTTCATATACTTATTCAATTTCACACGAAGAGTGCTGTTTTTCTCCAAAAATGACCATGACGTTGAATTCAATAATCAATAAGTTAATTAAGAGACTTACGT
>NW_015509208.1:6151-7224 GCF_001515645.1 Sinocyclocheilus grahami | reverse complement strand
TTGTTATTGATAAAATCCCAGAAAATATCGAGATATAATTTTTTGCCAATATCGCACACCCCTCTAGTACGCGCTCTGGCGTAGTTTACGTTAACGGGTGTGTTGATATCCAGCCGAAGAGCAATCAAGCATAACTTCAGGCGAGCAGGCTCAGAAGCTGGGAATACGAGGAAAGTCACCACTCCCGAATGAGCTCGCGCGAGAGAACGTAATCTTTTAGTTTTAAGTCGGTTTGAACAATCCGGATAAGCGCAAGTAAGTACCATTTTGATTAGCCGTCGTACCTACAATGACTGTGTACTGTGTAACCAATGAGTGACGTATACGCGCGAGAGATCGCTTCCGGCGCTTGCGTAAACTACGCCAGAGCGCGTACACACCTCACGCACCGGACGCCGTGCGCGCGCCCAAAGACAGTTTGCCATAGTGGTGTATTAGAGGTCAAATATTATATAAATACTGTTGGGTTTCTGGCACAAACCGATCGTTTCGTGTGTTAGGACATCAATGTGTCGTCACGAGCCGCAGGGTTTAATTTGGATTTGTCTATGCATGTTTTTTTTACTCTCATAGATTTTGTTACCATTGCCATGCATTATACGACTGACAGACTGCAACGGCTGGAGTTAAAAATCATCAAATGTGTTCTACTGAAGACACAAAGTCACCTACATCTCAGATGCCCTGCGGGTAAGCAGATAAACATCACATTTACATTTTTGGGTGAACTATCCCTTTAATTTTTGACTTTTATTGCTTTTACCTTTTAATTATTTTAAGGCATAGATGCCCAAAGGGTCAAAACTTGAACTTGATTGGGGACCGTGGGCCAAAAGTAAATGTTGCATTATATCCAACTATATTATATTATTTTGTATGTATCTTATATTGTTGTTTTTACACAATTAAACAAAAACTAACAACTTTTAAAATATATTTTCGTCAAATTCACTTACATTGTTTTTTACATTTCAATGCAAAAAATAAAACCAAACGGAATGAAATGTGCTTCAGTGGCATGTTTTTTCCTCCCTCATGTGATGTAGCATGGCAGGTCAAATCAAAGGTCATCG
>NW_015509208.1:4531-5519 GCF_001515645.1 Sinocyclocheilus grahami | reverse complement strand
AACACTGCTTTTGTGCTGCAGGGACACAATTGATTATTGTTTGCACAGATGACCCCATAGGGTGCTGCTTAAATAGTCAAGCCACTTTTATTTCTATAGTGCTTTATACATTGCAGAGATTGTTTCAAAGCAGCTTCACAATAATTAACACGGTTATTTTCCTGTTTATGTTCTGAAATTCATCGATTGTGAAACAAATTAAATTTATAAGCAGCTCTACTGAGTACAATAGTTGTTTAGCTCAATACAGTTCAATAACTCAGTAATAATATTGTAAATTATAGTTGTAATGTGAATAATATGAAGTTCTTGTGAACTGTTGTCGCAGGAAAGGCTCCGGTCGATATCTTACGGTGAGGAAGAAGGACGGGACGGAGGCGTCTCGCTCCATCATGACCTGTAACCTCTCTCACAACTCCAAACACATGGTGCAGAGCCTCCTGCAGAGGTTCCCCATCACCAATAAAGAGCGCAGTGAGCTGCAGCCGCGCACAGAGAGAGCCGTCTTCACTTCTCCTGACGCCAGCGGTGAGTCTCCTACTGCAGAAGA
This sequence comes from Sinocyclocheilus grahami, assembly GCF_001515645.1. Taxonomy (NCBI): domain Eukaryota; kingdom Metazoa; phylum Chordata; class Actinopteri; order Cypriniformes; family Cyprinidae; genus Sinocyclocheilus; species Sinocyclocheilus grahami. The sequence continues at coordinate 4,969 of NW_015509208.1, read as the reverse complement.
CACCCAAACTCAAAGAGCTTCACCACAACCTGCCAAAATAAAAGTTTGGTTTAACTTGAAGAAATTATGACAGACATATATTACTAAATATATTGCTATTGCACAGCAGAATGTACTTCTCAAATAAAATATTAGTAAAAATTAATAACAGAATAATAATACTTTTTTTATAACAATTTTTTGTTTTAGTTTAAAAACTTTAAACCCCCATTGTGCAACACTTTGTTCGTGTTCACCAAAAATAAAAGGAATTGTTAATTTTCTTTTGATTACATTTTAAAAGATAAATTAAGTTGTTTACATTTTATGACTTTGTTTGATTACTACCATTTTTGTTATTAAATACTTTTTTGATAATATAAAATGTAATATTAAGTCATAAATACAGAAAAAAATTAAAACAGGCAACATAGAATTTCTGAAAAATAAAACATTTGA
>NW_015509208.1:0-494 GCF_001515645.1 Sinocyclocheilus grahami | reverse complement strand
ATCTCCTTACTTTGCATAATTATTTTATTTCAAGTTACGAATATGTCTTAATATTTTAATGAAAATTAATAACATTTGAATAATTGATGCATTTACCATTAGATGCATGTACACTGCAATCACAATTGCGTAAATAATACAATGAGATTTTTTTAAAATGTGAATTTAATTATGAAATGATTTTTAAAAATTGCATAATGAGTCCTAAAGAGCCTTTGAGTCATTCATTCAAACGATTAGTTCAGACAGCTGATTCATTAGGTCATTGAATCATTCATTAAACTGATTCGTTCAAAATGTGGATTCATTAAATAAGGCAAAAACAGACAATATTTTGTTTAAATTGTAATGCTAACTTGTTATTGAACTTGTGTAAAATCAATACGACATTTGCAGTCATGCAGATATTGGGGGAAAATATCACTCTTGCTGGTGTGATATTGTTAAACTATATCATATGATATAAAGATATAAGACAAAACTTTAATGAATTT
>NW_015509207.1:15426-16274 GCF_001515645.1 Sinocyclocheilus grahami | reverse complement strand
AAAGGAAAACTTGAAATCGCATCATATGACCCCTTTAAAGGAACAAATGGATGGCATCTGTTGATGTGTTGTCAGTTAACACATCCCTCAGTTTGTAAAAACAAACAAAAATCTAACGGAAGTGCTTTACTGTACACATGGTTTTTGTTTATGCAGACTGAAGCACTGAAGTATTAACTTGTACTAAACCTAGAATGTTACTGTAAGACAAGATTCTTTTTCATATGTAGATAGCTCAAAAATGTAATAACATTGAAATTTAAACTTATGAGATTTTTTTTTGACCATGCTGGTGAGCAGCAGCGATTTTCCCACTTAAAGGAAAAACATCTTGGAATTCAATGCAATTTAATACAATAATAAAAAGCAATACAACTATGAAGTAAACAATTATTAATTAGACATGTATCTACCTATAAATAAATCTGACTTGTATATTAATTCCTCCACATATTCATCATAAAATATCACCTCTCTTTTAGAATGGTTAATTGGGGTTCAAAATGTTTTTAAGGTCTCAATAATTTGTTTTATGAAATTAGCCATGTTCCTTCTGTGCATACTGTCCATACAATGGCCCTATAAAGAATTAGGATACATAAAATATATGAATGTCACTGCATTAGATAAAATATCAAAGCAAGGAGCTTTTATTTCATAGAAAGATGGAAGAACACGTTTCAGGTCAAACATTTCACAACAAGAAATGTTTCGATTAGGTATTGAAATATTAGAAATACTGAACATGAAGAGATAAAGTGGTTACTCCACTAGGACCCCTGTGTAAACTTAAAGGAATAGTTCACAACAATGGATGCTCTGCAGTGAATGGGTGCCGTCAGAATGAG
>NW_015509207.1:14988-15416 GCF_001515645.1 Sinocyclocheilus grahami | reverse complement strand
CACAAGTAATCCACACCACTCCAGTCTATCAGTTAACATCTTGTGTAGCCAAAAGCTGCATTTTTGTAAGAAACAAACCCATCAAGACGTATTTAACTTCAAACCACTGCTTCTGGCTACAATATGAGTCCTCTATCTACAATACTGCTTTTTCCAGTGAAAGAGTCATCTCATCTGAATCAGGTGAGAAATATGCTCCAATCAAGCACCGTTTACAAGTGAAAACTGTCCAAAACAATTCTAAAGAAACATGCCAGTTGATTTTGATGTGAAAGGACAACAGTTGATGGATGTATTTTAAAGGAGGAAGCGTTATTATGGACTGATATTTTGGCCACAAGCAATGGTTTAAAGTTCAAACGCTTTAATGATGTGTTTGTTTCTTACAAACACACAGCTTTTGGCTTCACAAGACACAGTGGTAAAAA
>NW_015509207.1:11456-13610 GCF_001515645.1 Sinocyclocheilus grahami | reverse complement strand
ATCAATAAGCAGCAAATTAGGAGTTTATTGAGGCAAAAGTCATAGCTAATAGTGAGAATTGGTCCCCAAACTAAAGTGAGACCCATATCTTTTTCTGTATTCCATATCTTCTGTTGATTGTGCAGGAACAAGTTTAAGCTGATTGATTGGAGATCGACACCAGAGAGAAGTTTGTCATTTTCACCGGAAGATCATTTCAACATTAAAAGGAAAAAACAAGTTGAAACATACATGGATGCATTGTTCATAATAACATCTATAACATACATATACAAAATAGATACATATTTCTGCATGTTCATTTCATGCTGACTTTAACAAAAAAATGAAATGACAACATTTTTCATTAACTGAAAAAAAAACATAACTGAAAAACTTAAGTACATCTTCCAAATATACTTTAAACTGAAACTAAAATCAAATGACACGATTCCCAAATGGTTTAAACTAAAACAAAAATGGCCACAAATTAATTTGTAATACATTCTAAAACTTGAAACCATTACAAACGGCCTACATTAAACATGAAAATGCCACTAGACAGCAATGACACTAGACTGTGCTAAGAAATGAATGTTTAAAACAGCTGTTAAACATTTTTAATAAAACCAATAAACTTTGGCAGCCCTAAAATACTAAAACTAAAACTGAAACTAGAAAAGTCTGAAAAAAACGAAACAAAAACTAACAATGACAGAATGAAAACTAAGAACAACTAATCGAAATGTAAATAAAAAAGACTAACTTTAAAATTAAAATCTATAATGGCCCTGCTTCATTGACAGTCATTCAAAAGTAGTTTTATATTGTATAAAACATTCTATTTTGGTTTTCTGTTCATATGCTTCCATTAGTAGTAATTTGCAATTTATATAGTCATATTATATAAAACAATCCGTAACTTGTTCAGTTGTATCTTGTGTCTAATGCAATGACATTTAAATGTGGTTTAAGTGTCCAAATACCTTTTGAGGCCAGTGTACTTTCTAACATGTTTTAATAAAACAGGCATTCAAAAGTAGTTTCATATTTTCTGTCCATATGCCTCCAGTAGTATTAATTTGCTTAAAACAATCCGTAACTTGTTCAGTTGCATCTTGTATAAGATGTATAAAACGTCCGTGTGCATGAGCGTTTTATTATTTTCCTAAATGTCTTTGGCTTTTTAGTGTGGAAATTCTCCCTCTCCAGTGCGTCACCCATGTTTGCTGCCAATTCACCAGAGCTGTCTACTGTTCACTACCCACAATTCATCTGAACGTGCCATCTGCTCTAGGTGTCAGTTAACAGTGCAGCTCTGAATCGCTCACATCCTATGAAGATTTGTGAAGCTTTTTCAAGTCTGATTACTAAAACATGTGGTGAGGACTAAAGAGAGGACTACGGCACGGATGTGTAACCAGCACAATTCACACAGAGCGAGGTTGTAGACGAGGTCCAAGGTCCTTATATGGTTAGAAAGAGAGAACTATTATAAGAATACTTTTGGGAGTACATGACTATTATGAACGTCTAATCAAATCAGCCCATAAACTCAAACACTGCGCCGCTGGGATCTAAACAAACACTGCTGGCAACAATTAGGAAACATCAGTGGACATTAATCTGTGACTCATGGTTTGATTGTAAAGAATGACAAGTATGCAGATTGAAATAAGATTACAGAGTTTTCAACATGCTTACATTTTAAGCCTACTGACAAACCTAATGAAACATTAAATTAATTTAAAGGGGAAAAAAAGTAACCAGATTTCAGATTTCGTATATTTCTTTCATACTTGTTTGAAGGACAGTACAGGTGTTCTTGCATGGTTCAGTTCATCTTGAAGTGTTACGTTGCCATGGTTTGTGGTGGTGTTAATGATTTGTACACATGCCACTGTGAAACACCTGTGGCTTGTGTTTGCAATGATCTGCTGCCACAGTAACAACTGATAAAACACAAAGTAAGACTGTTTTCTCAAACAGGAAGATTCTCAATGTGTTAGGAGGCAAGTTTCCTGTTTTCTGTCACTTGGGGAAACAACAAAATCATGCTACCATGGCAATATCTACCATAAATAATAAATGAAACATGATTTTCTAAATGCAAGTTATTGATCTTAATGTAACGATTCACGGTTTCCCCGCCAGCGTTATAGGGTTAGTTGCCAG
>NW_015509207.1:9918-11378 GCF_001515645.1 Sinocyclocheilus grahami | reverse complement strand
GATGATCAAAGCAAAGATGCAGTAGATCGCTTCCATCAACACCCCTAAAGCTTCACAGTCCTTTACTACTCCCAAGATCGACATTTCACTATGTAACTTTAGGCAGTTTTCATTTATATGCCGTTTATTGTTGATGATCGTATTATTTTTCATATGCATCTGCTTACATATGAGATTGCTCGTCACATTTTTTGATCGAGAGATTCTGGACTCATTCGGGAGATGCGTAATAGTGCCCCCGAGTGTATAACAGTGAAGACACGGAAACCTGGAAAATTCTGTGTTTGGCAGGCAAAGAGTTAACTGAAATGTCCTAACTTGACCTTCCGGTAAAATGACAGAGACTTTTCTCTGGTGATGTGTGCAGGGCTTTTCCAGTCATTTATTTTGCTTAAGCCCCGACTCTTTATCCACTGCAAGCTCACATTCAGCTGATCCGCTTCCATTAAATCAACAACCGATGCAGAGAACCAGGTCCCCGTCGTACATTTCTTCTTTTTCACTAAACCGTTTCACTCGGATGTACATCACAATATGGAAGAAAAGATCTGTCGCTACTTTGTTTGATTCTGACTTTAGTCAAGGTTGAATCAAAATTCACTGTTTACTTTCTCAACACACGTTCCTGGTGTTATTTTGAATGCTTTATCTGTGCATGTTATTCTAAAGAGAAAAAAATGACACGTCTTCACATTCCTTCATCAAACCACTTTCCTTTTTCTCTGAAGTTATTTCAATCCTTCCCTTCCAACCTGTTTATCAGCTTCCCATATCAACAAATGCTGATTATTAAAAAAAACATATTGGATGAAATTACTGTGTTGTCACACAACAGGCAACCACAATTCCAGGTTCTTCTGCTTGATAAGCAGGACTGCCGCTTGAATGATCTTTTTATTCAAAGCAACTTCAAGGTAAATTCAAGGTTTATCAATTCTTGCTTTCCCTGGAAATTGAACCCTTGACCTTGGTGTTGCTAGTGCCATGTTTTACAGTTGGAGCTACAAGAAGATGTTTATAGAGAGTAAATACACTACCATTCAAAAATGTGGGATCACTATGATTTCTTTTAAAGAATTTATATTTTATTCAGCAAAGATTACTGTCAAAAATTACAGTAAAGACATTTAAAATGTTACAAAATTTTATTTTTTAAATAAATGCTGTTCTCCAAACTTTGTTTCATCAAAGAATCCTGAAAAAAGCTTTGATCAAAGAAATGCTGCCTTGTTGAGCATAAGAATCTACTTTCAAAAACATATTACTGACCCACAAATCTGAATAGTAGTGTGTATTTATAAATTTTTATTTGAAGTTTTTTCATTTGAATTATCCACTCACAAATTCTCACTGCAGTGATGCTGAAGCTGTGTCCTGTTACATCACTGATGGATATTTGGGATTATTATTTGTATTACATAGGCCTGTCACGATAACAACTTTTTGTTGTGCGATATATT
>NW_015509207.1:4061-5013 GCF_001515645.1 Sinocyclocheilus grahami | reverse complement strand
GTTCCTATACACAAACTCGCGAGACTAGCATATCTCAGAGGTGCGAGCGCTGCGCATACATGCTGCATCATCCGCCGGAACGGCTTCAGTGTATGACAGATACCGGAAGTGATATAAAAGTGTTTATTACGTTTGAAATATGGATATTTTTCTTACAAAAACACATGGATTCGCTACAGGGGGCCTTTATTCACCCCCCCGGAACTGTGTGAAGCATGTTTTATTATGGATGCGCAGCTTTATTTGACGACTTGTGGACTGTTGAACTGCAACACCCGCTGACTGCACTGATAGAGCTTGGAATAGCCAGGACAATTTTTAATATAACTCCGACTGGATTCGTCTGAAAGAAGAAAGTCATATACACCTAGGATGCTTCGAGGGTGAGTAAAACACAAGCTAAATTTCATTTTTGGGTGAACTAACCCTTTAAGTGTTTGGTTTTCCTCAGAGTAACTGCTGTAAGTAGGTTAAAGTTAATCAGGAAATGGGCATGTTACTAGCCTGTTTACTGAAACAACTGAGGTGATGTTAAGAATTCAGAGAGAAGTTAGGAATGAACTTTTTGGAGATTCTGAAAGAAATGATAAAAATGTATAAAAATAATAGATGTACTAACTTTGTTTTATTGAAGCAAACACACTTTTTTCTTTTTATATCCAATTTCTTTATGAACATTATTATATTTTAATGTATGTATGAACATGCCTAAAACTCACTGTAGCTTTACAAACTTATATTGACTCATTTAAGTAATTGTAAAGCTGAGAAAATATATTTTAAATTTTGACATGTTTAATCTTATGCTAAAAGATTCAACTTCCAGAGCCCTACATACTAATTGAACAATCATTAAATCTACATCCCAGAGTCATTACGCCCAGCCTGTCGGCAGCAAGGAGGAGCACAGCGGGCCGCATGATGTCATCAGGCACCCCTCCTTCATGCACAT
>NW_015509207.1:1899-3795 GCF_001515645.1 Sinocyclocheilus grahami | reverse complement strand
AGCAAACATTCTTGCATGTGTTTACATTTGTTTTTGTCCAAACAGACAAATCATAAGAGAGCTATACAGTACATCACTCATCTACTGTAAGTCTCAGGAAAAGTCCCAGCATGCATGGCTACCTACTTACTGTAAGCCACTAGGCATGTCGTTTTACTTACCCGTGACTCAACACGCTTGGATGTGGGTGTGTCTGCATGACAAAATTGAACTCTTGAAAATGAGTGCATGATGTCCAACGTCTTAACCAGCAATTAGTTATATAACACGCTATTATTCCTCATGGTTTAGTTAGTTATTAGGTAGTTATTGCATCAGATGTCATGATAGGCCATGCAACAAATGCAGATTATTTTGATAAGGACACAATATGCTGATGTTATTTTTCAACAGGGTAAAGGAAGTAGGCCATGTGAAATGTGGTGAACTAGGAAAGCTTCGTTCAGGCATAATAAATGATAGAGCCGGGCCGGTTTATCATTCTGGCATTTATCTGTGTTTTCTCTGATGGTTTATGTCTTGTATGAAAATACATGGTGAGTTTTTGGGTCTACAAAAGTCCCTCTGTCAGCTCCGGTTTGAAATATTTACTCTGAACAAATTTGCTAACAAGAACTTTTTATAGCCATGTTATTAATTTGCTATTGCTTAATATGTGTGTTTTTTGTTGTTGTTTTTTTACAATACTGAGAGCTATTACAGACTATTTATGCTTAGTTTAAAGAGTTAGTTCACCACAAACTTCATCATTTATTCATACTTGTGTCTCATTGCTTTCTTCCAGCGAACTCAAAAGCAGAAACAAATAGTGACCAAGGTCTGTCAAGCTCCAAAAAGAATGAATGTCATCTGATGACTTGACAGACAAGTTTTAAGTAAGAATGAGGTATGAGAACGAGCTGTGGCGGAGAATTTCAGTAATTTGTTACAGTACTGTGCATCATTTAGAATAGAATTGAGAACGTTTTTAAATTGACATTAAATATCTTCATTTGAACTGAATTTTAAATGGGGTTACAAACAGTATAAAGACTTGCCGTTTGAATTAGAATTTAAGGAAGTTGAAAGAAACCGAAAGAACTCCATATACATAATGCACTTCAAACTAGAAAAGTAAAGTCAGTCACAGACTGGCAGGCAAACAGAAAAGTAGCTAGAACAGACAGACAAAACAATCAACAGACAGACAGACAGACTGATAGACCGATAGCTAGACAGACTGAATGATCAGCAGACAGAATAAATGAATGCACAAACAAATGTAAAACAGACAGACAGATAAACAGAACAAAATCAACAGATAGATAGAATGACCAGATAGACAGACAGAATATACAGACAAAACAAACAAAAGAATAGGTAGACAGACACAGACAGATAGAACGATACAAATAAACAAACGTATGAATGCACAGACAGAACTACTGAAAAAAGAACGAACGACTAAACGAACATACAGAACAACAGATAGAATGATAGACAGAATTAACAAACAAATGTATGACAGACAGAACTATGCATAGATAGAATGAACAGACAGAAAAAAAATGAAAGCACAAACAAAAACGTACTACAGACAGATTGACCAAATGAATAAACGTACGAACAAACATTAGAATGTACGACAGAACGAACATATGACAGACAGACAGATATATAGATATTCATATTAGTTTTAGATATTTGGTATTCAAATGCCTGCTATGCTACAGTCATTAAACATTTTGCCATGGTTCCAATATCTTAAAGATCCCCCACAACCACTTCTGTCTGAGGACTGAGAGATTTGATAAGAGAGAACAGCAGTCTGGTCTCTATGACTCCAGCAGATGGGTGACGCCTCATGAACTCTGACCTCTCTCTCTCACACACACACACACACACACACACACACAC
>NW_015509207.1:0-629 GCF_001515645.1 Sinocyclocheilus grahami | reverse complement strand
GGAGTGAGTGTGTCGGACTGTAGCGCAGCAGCAGAGCTGGAGTGAGCGCGAGCGGAGTGAGTGTGCGGGGCGTTGGCTAAGGCTTTAGTGTACTTGCTCTTTCTTGAAGGAAGCGAGACGGCGTTTGAAGGCATTCCGACTCAGCAGCTGAAACACCTACAAATGTCGTCTGAGTAGGCAGCGCGCTAGGTTTTGAAACCCGGCCCGAAATAATTCTAGCTGCGAGCGGTGGAAATGTTCATTCAGCAAACTAGCAGTGCTGAGCTGTCTTTGAAAGACTGTTACATTCATAACGGGTTTTCAAAAAGGAAACCGCAGTAAAACTGCATTGGAAAACTAAAACTCTAACTTTTTTTTTTAGAGATGTTTGATAGGACTCTGCTTTAAAAAATAAAAACGTATGCTAACAAATGAATTAATTCGTTCATTTTTTTTTTTGTATATAATAAAAACATTTTGGACCTTTTTTCTTTGTGATATTACTTTCATGTTTTACTGTTTCTTTTGAGCTTTTGAGTTCTGTGTGTGTGTGCGTTTCAGTGCTATATGTATTTTTACTGGTTTAAAATAAAAATGACTTAAAAAAAAAATCAGTAATACAGTGTTTAAAAAATTTAATCAATGTTGTT
>NW_015509206.1:14964-16286 GCF_001515645.1 Sinocyclocheilus grahami | reverse complement strand
ATGAAATTGATCAAAGTCACAGCTGTGGAGACGGATGAGGTTGAACATTCAGTTGTAACTGGTGAAGTTAGGTCTGTTAAGTTTAAGACACTCCTCAGCCTCGCTGTCGTCGTCTTCGTCACAGCTGTCCTCCTCTTCCTCGCTGTCTGACTCATCGTAGAAGTTTATGGTGGCCTGCGCTGGGAAATTTCTGAGCAGGGCCTCGCCATCACTGAAGAGGTAGTCGTATGACTTCGATCTGGGCCAATACAGCCTAAAGTATGAAGAAATCAAATGTTAAATACAAACTACGCAAACAGAGCACGGAAACGCATTATTTAGCATGGTAAAATAAGCCTTATTTGGAACGGATTAGGATTTTAGGGCCAAAATAAAAGCATGTTACAAAACAAAACCATTGCTCAAGCTAAATTAAATGCTCACTGACCTGACAGGGTGCTGGAAAGACTGCATTTTGCCATCTGTTGTAGTGTTACTGGGCACTTCTGGCCTGGAGTAAGGCTGGAAAGAGTGAGAAAAGACGTGTAAGACCACATGCACCAAACACAACTCAAACAATGCTTCCTGTCCAGTGTTTATGAGGTGATATCACTGCCAGCTTTGTGGGTGTATAACACCCTGGGCAGGATGCAAAAGCTGTGACATGGAGGGTGTCAGGCTAAAGTGTTTGTGGGAAACTGGCTCCAACTCCCTTTCCCAAACCTAGAGGTGTCTGCCTAAATCTTGGCAAGCGATCGCTTGGTCTCTGGGAGCTGTTTTCTCCTACACCTCGTCTCTGGGCACAGACTCAGTGTTCACACATTTAGACAGTGGTGCCATATGGCTAAGCGTCTCAGCGCTAGAGCTGCTCTCAGTTTGCCTTTGCGTCACTGAATGGGCTTGGTGTCAATGAAACACCTCCACAGTCACACAATCTGCTGCTTAATGCTCACCACATGCCTGTCTGTCACCTTAAAGCTACCTGCTGCTCTAAAACAAACAAAAAAACAACAACTGTATGAGCCTCCACACACCAAACTGAAATTTCCGGCGCTGATAGTGGTAGCTACTGGAGTTCATTACGGCACCATGTGTTTTCTGAACTTAGTAACATTCCTATAGAGATGGGAATTCTTTTGAAATATTAAGATTGCAGTGATGGAAAAACTTACACAAGCCAGCTTGGTTCTCCTGCATTCAATTTGTGCATCCTTTCTGGTCACGAGCCACGGTCTCCACAGGGAAGCTGGGCTGTGGATAGAATGACAGTAATATTTTAGATGTAAAATCTAACAGGCATCCTCTATATAAAGAATAGAATAGAATAGAATAGAATAAAGCAA
>NW_015509206.1:13335-14340 GCF_001515645.1 Sinocyclocheilus grahami | reverse complement strand
TTTTTTTAGATTTTTAAGTTCTGTCCCCCTTAAAATGATACAATTATGTAAATAAAACGAATCAATAAAAACACCAGGCTATTTTAGCCGCTTATTTAGGCTATTACCCGTTACCATTTTGATTTTGTACAGCAACCGACATGTGCAAAAACAAAACGTTTGTAGAAATTCTCTCTCTTTTATTATAATAAACACCATGTATTTGGCATGGGTTTATAGGCTATAAACTCTGGCATAACTCAACAGACCTATAGCCTACCTATTATTTTTAATTTAGCTTGAGATTGCATAAAACAGATTGTTAACATTTAAAGTCATTATTTGCCTAATTCAGTGTTTAAAATCTTTATCTTAAAATAACCTTTTTCTATTGAATTCTCTTTAAATGACGTGCCTACCTCTTATTTAGATTCTCTAATGTCTCGTCTCTGCTGTCTATGGCTCCTTTAAGTATTGCCTTCAGAAACTGATCTGAAAACAGCTCTTAACGTCACCAACAGCTTAACAACTAAAGTCGATCCGCGGTCAGTTCGAGCGCGTCTCGCGCTGTTTGTCTAAACGCACGCGTTCACACTTCAGCCCGTTAAGAAGGGTGCAAAATATCTCACTAAGCGAGTTTAATGAGGTCCTAATGGGGACTTGATGGACTTCGTCGCTCCGTTTGGAGGAGCAAATTTGCGAGACTGCGTCACTCCGACCTCCTATAGGGCCAGCAAACTGACAAAAGGCACATATGGACAACGCAAGATAGCGGCGAGCAATTGCTTAAACACACAGTTGAGATAACAGCTAATGCAATGAATCAATTAACGGTTGTGTTTTCGTTCACTTTACTAATCTAATTAGTAAAAGATGTGACGGCATATTGCAAATAGATGGTAAAAAGTTAATTTCCTCAAAGTTATGATGATAAAAATGGATATGTAAAATGACTGAGAATGATCTATAGGTCACAGATTACAGCAATTAAAGTAATTTAAAGGATCAAAGCATAGATAGATAGAT
>NW_015509206.1:11167-11811 GCF_001515645.1 Sinocyclocheilus grahami | reverse complement strand
CCCCCTGCCACTAACGGCTCTTAAAAAATCTTCTCCCCCATGGTCAGGAATGTCAGTAATCACCAGCCCGCTGCTCCCCAAGCCTGACCAGTCTGTTTTTATAAAAGCAAGTCAACACCAAACTTTAATTTAAAATAACAAGAAATGGATGAGTTAGAGCACACAGTATATCAGTTCTCCCCAAGAATTCAACATGATGTGTGATTTGTTATTTTGTCTTGCTCTTGTAATGAAGTACTGCAGAGTCAAATACATTTCTTTTGTCTTTCTTTTTTATGAAAGATATGAACTGATATGTGACTAATACATGACACTAAAGTGTCTGTTTAAACGGTTTATTTTAAACTTAATGTCTAGCTTGCTAAGAAACTTGGTTAAAAAGTATTTCTTTTAATGTTCTGATTGATTGAGTGGTCTGATTAAGTTCTATATTTGAAAAAATATTTGAATAATGCCGTGGCCGGCACATAACCTCTCCCTCAAGCCAAGATCGACTTAATCATTTAGATCACAGCACTGGTAAATTCCGAAATACACGTAATGGATTATTTCAGAGGAAATTCCACGGCTTATTTAAATGTTAACCTCACATCTCAGATTTACTAATAAACACGCTGCTGTTGCAATGCCTCCTTTTAAAATAT
>NW_015509206.1:8744-9535 GCF_001515645.1 Sinocyclocheilus grahami | reverse complement strand
ACATAAAACAGCATCAAAACTGTGTAACCTTATGGAATAAAATGTTGACCATAGAAGAGGTAATAATGACTATCAAGCTTTGGGGTGTTGATCGACTCCATCTACATTTTGATTATCATTCTAAATCCAATTAATAGTCTTTTTTCAGCTTTTTGTTCATTTTTTTATTTATAAAACTTACCCACATTCAAGAGTTTAAAAAAAGAATGCATGAAGCAAGAATAAAATGTTTTTGTTTACAAGCAGATACCCTGTTCTTTCTTTTGATGTTTTGTATGTTCAGATATTCATATAACAAAATATATACAAATTAATACCTAAATAGGGGCGTAGTAGTATACTTAAAGTATGATGTAAAGTTCACTTAAATAAAACTTACATGAGTATACTTGCAGTATAAAACTACTAAACTAGTAATCTACTCAGACTAGTCAAGTCAAGTCAAGTCACCTTTATTTATATAGCGCTTTTAACAATACAGATTGTGACAAAGCAACTGAACAGTGTTAATTAGGAAAATAGTGTCAATAATGCAAAATGACAATAGTAAACACTCATTTTTCAGTTAAAGACAGTTCATCATTGAATTCAGTGATGTCAACATCCAGCTTAGTTCAGTTTAAATAATATCTTTGCAATTATGTCAACGATAACGTTGGAAATGAAGTGTCCCCAACTAAGCAAGCCAGAGGCGACAGCGGCAAGGAACCAAAACTCCATCAGTGACAGAATGGAGAAAAGACTACACTTCAAAGTGTACTAAAAATGCTACTACATGTATTTAATTAGTA
>NW_015509206.1:7431-8734 GCF_001515645.1 Sinocyclocheilus grahami | reverse complement strand
TAAAAAAAAAAAAGACATTAAAAACAAATTACTTGTATGTACAAAATTAGATAAAATAATGCCCTTTTAAAAAATTATTCGCTTGCCTTTTATATTGAAATAATTATTTGACTGGTGCAGTATTACGTCAGTGTTCACAACATTGTACGTTTCAAGCAAACAACTCTTTTTAACTTAAACTGCTGCATTAAATACAGTGCTTGAGCAATCTGTGTTGATTGCTTTTCTTAAAGCTACAGAAGACCCTCATCAGCCCTCTAAAGGGGCAGTATTCCTCATTGTAAACCAGTCAAGAGGTAATAGCATTATTATTACAGAAGATTAGATGCACTGTCAATTAAAGCCTTTTTATTACACTAAAATTGCCTTTTTAGTACAACTATTAACATTTCAGATCAGTTTAGTTGCCTGTAAGTTAAATAGCCCTATGACTCTTGACCCCAACAAATGAACTAGACTAGTCTCCTGTCATCTGACTAGTGAAGTGAAAAAGTACAATTTAGAATGTCTAACAAATGTTACCAACATCCTGTGAATAAAATTACATTAATGCCCTCTCACACTTAAACACATTTGAATAGGTCTGTTTAACTGAATTAAGATAAATAGACAAATCTAATGTAATAAATGTATTACTAATTCATTAGAAAACTCAAAGCAAACCTATAGCACTGGCATTTTAAAATTGTGTTATTAAATATCTCTTGGTACAGCTGACCTCTGCTCAGGGTCATGTGTCCAGCGCTGTTCATTCCAGTGACCCAGTCATTCTCACGTCTACACAAGCATCACACCTCTGCTCTCATCTGGGGCGGTGTGTGGATGACACCAGTCCTCACACCACATGAGTACACTTCTCTCACCCTCTCTATGTTCCAGGACCAGCATCAGTGTTCCCACATCAGCACCAACCTTCTCACTTCTCAAATCTGAACCTCACTGATGCACATTCATCATTCATTTAACAGAATGACAGAGCCCTGAAGCTGAATGAAAGAATAGAATGAAGTTAATGTAATTAGAAAAACCTTCAATAGGGGCAGTCCTTCTGCTCAAAAAGAGTAACTAAGTCTGGTGAAATCCTTTGTTTTTAGGATCCCTTTGAACCATATAAACACTATAATTCAACCTAATATTTTATTTGATTTGTTTTATTTGAATTTAGTTTTTTTTTGTCAGATAATGTTTGTAAAGAATATTTTATATTTCTTTATATTTTATGTTGGGCTCAAAAAGGAACCCCTTACGAAAAATACAATTTATTCAAGTGTGCTATTAGTATACGTCTTTTAAACTAAAAATA
>NW_015509206.1:5268-6254 GCF_001515645.1 Sinocyclocheilus grahami | reverse complement strand
CTTAATAAAATAAACTTGAAGTATACTACTTTTTGGTAAGGGACTGTTCACTCGAAAATCTGGTGACTATATATTCATACATGACATAAAAGATCACTAGCTTTATGTGTGCCAAAACAGATGTGGAAGCAAAACTTTCAACTTTAAAGCCACAATAAAGGGGAAGTTTTTAAGTAGGCGAATTCAGGTTAGTTGGGACACATTTTCCAGTTAGCCGTAATTCTCTTGCAAAGAACAACTGAAATTGTGTCTGTTCCTCACAAAAACCTTATTGATTTTGAACTATATCACGCAAGTTATATGGATTAGTTTTATGGTAGTTTTATGATACTTTTTCATTCTTTTTGGAAAGATTACAATATGTGTTCATTGTATGAGAAAGAGCAGCAAGAACATTCTTCAGACCATTTACTTTTGTGTTCCACAGAAAGAAGAAAGAAGGAGATAGGGGTCGGGGATGTCATGATGGTGAATGATGAATGAATGTTCATGATTGAGTCATTTCTTCCTTTGCATGCAAGCAGTGATGAGAAAATATTCAAAACAGTTATTCTAAATTAAACAACTCAGAGAAATTGCATATCTGATTCAGAATCTGGATGACATTATTAAATGATCATAGACCTCAGGGCAGATGCCATATTGAGCTTTATGTGGATGAAAACAACAATAGCACATATAAAGGCAGATCACGTCGTTTTCAAAACTCAACTTTCAAAACTGTTTCACGAGTTTTTTGAAAATGGAACATCGAAAGCGGAAAGTTTCTTTGGAGAGATGTTTTCTCAGCTGAACAATTGACATGTTGATAAACTATAGTACAAATCCATTGAATACACTGTACTTATATCACTCACAGCCTCAGACAGGTAGCCATTAAAACAAGAAATGTTTATGATCTTCCATCATAAGGCTGACCTCTGCTCAGAGTGCTCCGAGAATGAAGAAAAAACCGAAACAACAGACGCTTCCACATGTATTCTAAC
>NW_015509206.1:2685-3923 GCF_001515645.1 Sinocyclocheilus grahami | reverse complement strand
TTTTTTTAAATACATTTCAAAATATATTTTGGTAAATTAAGGTTGAAACTACATATTTCTATTTCAAAAATATATTTCATTGAGTGTCACTGTTTGCAACATATATTTATCATATATTTTGGCCACAAAAATATATATTTTTTGCCATGTGGGATATATGGTGTAGAGCAAGGTAAACTTATTGATCTTTGAAGCTTAAGTGTGATATGGAGATGGTATTAATATTTATGATTTCTGTCACTGTGTAAATGGTTAACAGACCGACATTGCTTTAAGCAACGACCGTCTAGTGACCCTGTTCACTCATGCACTTCTCACACCTCTCATCTTATCTAAGGAGGTGTTGAGGTGACACCAGCCCTCACACTAGATCACAGCCATTCTGCTCACTTTCTGCTCGGACACACATGCCCAGGTCAAGACACGGAGCCAGGGTGACCATTCCCACATCAGCACCTACATACTCTTGACCGGAACGCTGACCTCAGATTCCAGCACCCTTTGTTTCTACAATTTTTCTGTTACACATGAAAGTGTTTTTTTTTTGGCCAGTATTTGAGCTTAAAGAGATAGAGTTTAAAGAACTCAATCAACAGAGTTTTCGGGATTAGGCTGTTCTTGAGTAATAGACCTGGCAAATATGCCTAGATGAGGAAAAATAAATGCTGATGAATTAGTTTAGCAATAGAGTGCAATTAACTGATACAACGGGGCAAACTGTGGTTCTCAAATGAAAGGTCACCGGTCTATTCTGATTGAGCACAGGAAGGGAAAATTTGGTAGAAATACGTTTTAAAGATTTGCTAGAATTTTTTTTTGTAACATATTGTGTTTAATTCATATTATAAAGTAATACTTTTATTCAGAAAGGATGCATTACATTGATCAAAATTGACAGTAAAGACATTTAAAATGTAACAAATTATTTCAAATTCAAATAAATGCTGTTCTTTTGAGCTTTCTATTAATTGAAGAATCCTGGAACAAATATATTAGGGTTTCCACAAAAATATGAAGCAGCACAACTGCTTTCAACATTGATACTAATAAGAAATATTTCTTGAGCACCAAATCAGCATATGAGAATGATTTCTGAAGGATCATGTGACACTGAAGACTGGAGTAATGATGCTGACTATTCAACTTTGCCATCACAGGAAAAAATGACATTTTAAAATACATTAAAATAGAATTGTTAGATCCTACCTGTCCGATCGCTACCACCTTGTTCATTTAAA
>NW_015509206.1:242-992 GCF_001515645.1 Sinocyclocheilus grahami | reverse complement strand
TTGACGCTTTTGAGTTTGGTGGATCTTTCGGATGCTTGTTTTTGTTCTGTAAAGTGGTGCTTGCTTGAGCATAACAGTGGTTCAAGTCAAATCCGACTATCAGGTCCCATGTCTGGGGCCCTCCAATGTATCTATATGAGTGATTTTATCATCCTCCATGCAGGTGAAAATCCTAAGTCTGATAGCTTCGAAAAGTACAGCACACCCCTCAGCAATGATTTGAAGCTTCAGTGTCCACAGCACAAACGGTGTAGAGTTAGTGGCTTGTTCAGTATGAGTAATACTGATAGTTTTGGATATAAATAAACATACAAATTATAGGATTAATGTAAATGAGGTCATGGTGGGGTCAGTGTGTGTCTAGTTCAGAGATGAAGCTTGCAGGTGGTGTTGTGGGAACCTGGAACATGTCAGTTAGTGGCAGCACAGAAAGAACCGAAGGGAGGGTGAGAGAAGTGTGTCCATGAAGGTGTGAGGCACACATACCTCCACAAATGAGTTCAACAGTGATGTGGTGAGAACAACAAGGTGATGGGCTGGGACATTCCTGTAAACTGGCTTATACGCCGTATGTGTGGTTTGATGTTCGATATCTTAGAAAGAAAACTGAAGACTGTCTTTTCAATTCTGCAACACTTTCTACACTCTCTCATTTACATGTGCAACTTAGAAAAAGTCAATCAAGTCATTTATTATTAATTACATTCATTTTAAATTCAGATTTACCAAATAGAATTTTCAATTTTTTAA
>NW_015509206.1:0-232 GCF_001515645.1 Sinocyclocheilus grahami | reverse complement strand
ATGATTAAATATCACAAGTTAGGTCACCATATATATATATATATATAGAGAGATTTTTTTTTGACATAGGGCATCATGTGGTGACCTAACTTATTTTTGATAACAATGGTTGTACTTTACTTAGCAAAACCGGAGGAAAAACACTAAACTAATGGCATGACCATGAATTCACAATTCGGATTTGTTCTTGACGCTTTTGAGTTTGGTGGATCTTTCGGATGCTTGTTTTTGT
>NW_015509205.1:15863-16282 GCF_001515645.1 Sinocyclocheilus grahami | reverse complement strand
TTGGCTGTCATCTCATATATTCTCAAAATGACATGCAGAATTGCAATTTCAAAGGTTACTGGAGTACATTTTACAGGAAAATGCTATTTCACTCTTTCAAAATCTATTTCAAAATTTCGCATTTAATTTGGTGTGTAATTGTGATATTTACTTGCAATTTCTGAGTGAAAATTGTTTCCACACCAGATTTTTTCCCCAGTTTATAAACATTATCAAAATGTTATTATAATGTTAATACTTTACAATAAGGTTCATTAATCAGTTGATGATTAGGTATTGTGAACTAACAACGAACAATGTTTTTAGTTACCAATACATTTACATTGTATAAATTACCATTAGTTATGTTATGACTGAAGATTAATTACGAATATACTGTATTTTTAAACTTTTTCCTAGATTAATAAATGCTGTAAAAA
>NW_015509205.1:14322-15853 GCF_001515645.1 Sinocyclocheilus grahami | reverse complement strand
TTCTGATCAATTATTCACCATCTCACAATACCTTTCAGGCAGAGCGTTGCGTCTGTGGCAGTGCTGCGCATTACACCTTCATCTCTCTCTCTAAACTACCCCAGGCCTCCCTCTCCCACCCCCAGAGAGCAGCCCAGCTAACAGCCAAGATGCTGTGGATAATGGTGGCAATTAATAACATGTCATAATCTAGCACTGGACTAGCAGGGGGTGGAGTGACTGAATATGCATGTGTTTCTGTGTGCGGCTGTGTGTGTGAAATCTGAGGGATGCAGGTATTGTGTGCTTTTAGAGTTGTGCGTTGCATTTCAGGGCTTTGTGTTTTGTGCCAAGCCGCAGTTCAGCTCGCACCACAGTGGCACATAGCTGAGTGGAGGCAGCGGAGCGCTTGCTGCTGCGCAAGTTCACAGACACAGCAAGTCTGTTGTGCCTGGCTGAGTGTAGAGTGTAAACTGCGTCACACAGGTGTGAGGCCGTGCTAACCTTGAGCACGGCGGGATGGTGTTAACGTTTTCTGGTTGATATCTTGAAAGGAGAGTGCCGTAAGACACATTTAACTTGTTTGTGTCCTTTAGCAAACTCTTGCCACATAAGAACATACTAACAGTTATTTCACAAATTGAGGCACTGTTTCAAAGCTATTACATTCTGGAATGGAAATATGTGAATATACGCTGACCCTGATCCTTCTTTTAAGTTGAATGTTTTAATGAATTGATTTGGACTGGTCTGGTTCTTTAGTACAGCTCACTTTGAATCCGTGATCGGAGTGGTTAAAAGCTTGTTGGAAAGCAAGTCAGTGAATAGCAACTTAAATTTAGTAACTTTGTAGGTTTTCAGTTCAGAATGCTTGGAATATAGCATGAGCAACCAGTACAATTTCTCCTAAAGTTATTTTTTTGTGTTCACTCGCAGAAAAAAAAGTACAAAAGCTGTCACTGGGGCTATAGCTTTTCAAAAGGTAAACCTTTGTACCTTATTTATCCCTAAATGGTACATATTAGTACCTTTTGAAAGGGTACAGCCACAGTGACGGTTTCTGTTCCACAAAAGAAGGTTTTTGGTTTGGAATGATAGTAAATTATGTCAATGTTAATTTTTGCATGAATTATCCTTTCCGGTTTGTGTCAGTGAGACATTCATAAATTTTCCTGGGAATTGAAATGCAACCCTTTAAGTCTGCATGAGTTTATTAATGTCCTCTGTGGGAGTGTGCGACGTGTTTACGAGTTTTAGGGTGAATGTGTGCACAGTCAGCCTTGATGCTTGTTAACACATTTCCCCCTGTGTTCGTGCTCTTAAAAAAAGTTGAGCTCACGGTAAGTGTGGGAAGCTTTTAACTCGCTCTCTTCTTAGTCCTCCCACTTTTGTCCATTCCGCTGCTGTCTTTTTCACCGCTGAAGCTTCCAGAAGACGCTGTCTCACAGTCACTACGGATTCCTAGACTTGAGTCTGTATGCATTGGAACACGTTGATTTAGTCAGCGTTTGCAGCCAGCCAGACACCCTGGGCCTGGAAAAGCAGGCAAAGT
>NW_015509205.1:12734-13289 GCF_001515645.1 Sinocyclocheilus grahami | reverse complement strand
CTCTGCTCTAATCCTACACATAGTCAGAGCTTCTGTTTTCATATGCTATTTATTGCAATCTGTAGGATACGGGATAATCACCCACTGAATATTAATGTGAAGTCTGGTTTATGGTCTGGTTAAGCAGTGACCACACCACTATTCGGGATTATGGGAAATCAGTTAAAAATTTTTTAGATCTACTGGAGTAATCGAGACATAGGAGAGCTTATCACACAGGCTTCAAAGTTTATTTTATTATTCATAAATTGACAAATAGAGGAATGAAGGTCTTAGTGATAGAACGATTGTTAAATGCACGGTCAAGGAAGGTGAGACCGTGAGCAGGTGGAGGGAACCGGAGAGGAATCTAAATTGAAAGAGGGATGTAGAGATGGAGAAAATAGAGGTGCTGGAAGAGAGCAGGGTGAGGGCTTCGCTCTCGAGGTGATTGCCTCCCCTTGATATTGCTCCTCACCTTCAATGCTCCACGGCCCAGGAAAAATTTCACCATGCATCCCAGATCTTCCCCGTGACACATTTTCTCCCTCTCCCTGAAACATTTTCATCCCATCT
>NW_015509205.1:7433-8097 GCF_001515645.1 Sinocyclocheilus grahami | reverse complement strand
TGCTCCCAGGACCCCTGACTAACCCAGCTGTGACAAATAGTTTCCCTCGTACTCCTCTCATCATTGCTCTCAACCCTGGGCGTAAATTTCTTTGGCAAACAGTTCGATTGGATGGGCAAATGTTTAGCCAGCTTCGAAAGAGTGTTTAGTAAGAATATTTTTAAGTAAATGTTTGCACAGTTGTTTCGACTGTCTGTTTAACTTTCCTTTGCAAGATTTTTTTTCTATCAATTGTATGAGCTTCTCACCTGACTTTTTCTTTTCTTTTCAGAGAATAGAAGAGATTTTCAGATATTTAGATGATATGTAAATCAAAGTGCAGCCTATTTTAGAAAGGCGCGTGCATGTATGTATGTATGTGTACATACAATTGCATGTACAGTATAATTTGTAAGAGTGTATATATATTATAATTATAAAATATAATAATTACAGTTAAAAAGACACGTATAACAGTCTATAGGGATTCTTAAAAGTTTCAAAATGCTACAGAAATGTATATACACACGCAGAAACATTTGCAGACGAAAGCATTTCACATATCTTCTACTGGCAAGGTTGTTTGTTCTACAACCTTCAAATAATTTACAGCTGGTGAAACGCGCACTGTTAGCCACAGAAGTGTCTTTAAATCTTTGCTTTCAAAGTCAAACGTCAGACAAAG
>NW_015509205.1:2434-6671 GCF_001515645.1 Sinocyclocheilus grahami | reverse complement strand
AAGTGCCTTGGATTATAACCAGAATCATTTACCTCTGCTGCTAGAAGCTCTTTACAGTAATACACACTCGGCGGTGAACCTCGCCGGTTATGGGATGGATGGCTAGTTAGACAGATGAATGGAGGTGTGCAGTCTCTGATTAAATGTATTGTCATTTCCCATCCATTTCCATAATATCATATTCTGCCTTATGAAAAGAAAAGCTACCCGGGTAAGAGCGAGGCTACAGGTTTGTCACCATAATGAGAACGTCTTAGCATGCCGTCCTTTTAAAATTCATTTGTTTACATGCTGCTAATTTATTTGAGCTTAATCACTTGACGTATTAAAAACCACTCGCATCTAATTTCCAAGATAAACAATTTCCTCAGGACCACTGACATTAAGAGAAACAGCAAGAGAATGAGCGAGAAAAAGGAGGCAGAAAGACTCAGCAAGTTAGTAAACCATGAGAGTTCAAACAGCTTTAATGAAAGTAGATTGATATGAGGCTTGAAGGTATGCTAGAGGCTCTCTGGACCATCCCCCCGCCCCCCCAATGGCCTCCTCTCTCAGTGCCGGACATAAAAAAGAACAGTTGGGACTAATGTGTCTCCTCTGGGATGACACCATGGGGACATCATTCTCCTGCAATGGCCAGCCGGCCCACTGGGGACTCGGTAATGTGTACACCATTGTTAGGCTGGCGATGATGCCTCTGCATGTTGTTTTAAAGGCTTAAACCTTCCTAAAGAACCCATTGTCTGAGGATCCTACCCTCAGCTGTCTCCTGCCCTGGGGTATGGCTGGACAAGATGGATTGTTTTAAAGCCTGCGGCATTATGGCGATGATGGACCTATAAGTCTATTATGTCCCAATGGAAAGGTATTTTAGAACAGAAACATTCAGAAATGTAAAAATTTGAATGATTTAAATGGTATGTCTTGTTTGTTGCATTCAAAAATGGCTGCAGTATTTTTAGTTTTCTATCCCTCATAAAACTCTCCCAAGATGTGACATTGTAATGAAGGGCCATAAGGACTTCAGTCAGTGATTCAGCTCTTGGTTTGTGGTTTTTATGACCAGTCCCATATTCACGATGCTCTACGGTTCAAAAGGGCATGGCCCTTTCACCTCGAACACTGTGTCTCATACGTTCTTTAATCGAATAGCCATGTAAGACTTTACTTTTTCATGCTTTGGGCATAATAGGGTCACTGTATTGATTTGATATGTATCATCATATATGGTTTTATCTCCTCGATTATGTCTCTGAGGAACTTTTAGCATTAGAGTTTAGATTTACCTTTCATTTCTCCCATTTAGCGACTTTGTTCCTGTAGGCTGGACCTGTTTTGAATAGTGTAAAGGTGTTTCTTGGGCTCTAGACAAACATGGATTTGTTGTTCAGGCTTTGTCAAAGGTCAACTGCGATGGGTCCTTTGACAACCATTACAAACTAAATTTGCTACATCTCTAGCATGTAGTGATTAGGGGAATATCTATTATGAAGCAGGTAAAAAATGGTCACCGGAGCCTTTTCAAAAAGAGGTAATTCATAACAGGCTAAGAGGTCACGTCAAGTGGCATGTTAGTATTTCACTTTAACTTTGATTAAAGATTTTTGGAAAAGATGGGAAAAACGACTCAATAGCGGGACAGCCCTCCCTCTTCTCCGGAGCGCCAGTTCTATATTTTCTGCAGAAATCGATAAGGTGGGAACTGAAGAAGCTATTGCTACTCAGTCAGGGCACATGGTTCTTTCATTCATCCTTCCCCTCTCAAAGTGTCAGGAGAGCCTCCCTAAGCATACTAATACAGCTCAGACTCAACGCTGAACACATTTAAGACCTTTCCATCCATGGAGTTTTTGATATTTTATAATATTCTAGAGATTAGAGTGCATTATTTTGTTCTGTTAATTCTAGATAATGATGTTTAATTGATGGTACTGTGAAAAACTAAATCCCCGCTCTTCATGTTTTCTCATTGAATTTCTGCTCATTATGCAAATCGCAATTCATGTTGACTTTAAACACATGTAATGGATATAAAGAAACCAAAATACATACAGTATATATATATATATATATATATATATATACAGTATATATATATATATATATATTAGGGGTGTCCCCGACTATGGGTTTTCATAGTCAAATCGGAATTTTCGAATCTTGCCGATATTCGACTGATAGTCGAATCATATGTTTTGGGGGTGGGGCAAAATATATTATCAAGAGTCAAGTCAGACATTCGACAGTCATAATTATGTTAATACACAGGGAAAATGTGTAAACGGGGTAAATAATGTTTTATGTTTTGATTAAAATATAGTTAACATTAAAAGTCAGCGAAACCCTAAGAATTCACAAATTTTTTTACAATAGTGCTTTCATTATAACGTTATGTATATGACAGTTATTAATGTTCTGCATTTCTGTTTTGAGCTGCGCGCGCTGAAGATGACCAGTAGAATGCAGCAGCAGGTTCTGTGTGAAATCAGAGATTTGAGCACCCCCATATAGCCAAAATGGCATGATCATAACATCCCGCGAATATTCAACTGTGAGATTGGTAGTCGAATCAGACTCCTCCTATCGAAGCATCGAATCGTCGATTATTCGGGGTCACCCCTAATATATATATATATATTTATTTATTTATAAATGTATTATATTATATTATATTATAAGGCTACGTTTATTTGATCAAAATTACTTTAAAAAATACATATTGATATATACTGTAAATATTGTTAAATAGTATTACAATTTAATATAGCTGTTTTTTTTATTTTTATATATTTTAAAATATAATTTACTCCGGTCTTTAATGTCATATGATCCTTCAGAAATAATTCTAATATGCTGATTTGGTGTTCAAGAAACATTTCTCATTGTTATCAATGTTGAAAATAGTTAATGAAAAACAGTGCTATTTCTGTGGATTGTTTTTTTGTTTTTTTTAAAAGATTCTTTCAAAAGAACAGCATTTATTTGAAAAGAAAATCTTTTTAACATTATAAATATCTTTATTTTCTTAAAAAAACATTTAACATATCCTTGCTGAATAAAAGTATAAAAAAACTGTAAACATTTGAACATACTACTTTTATAAATATTAAAACATTTGTTTTATTATATTATATTATTAATTTCTGTTTCTATTTCTATAATGCATCACAGCATCCCTTACATGCTTAACACGCGTACATACAGTTCATAAACTGGCATTATACCATTCTGTCCAGTTTTAATTATTGTCCTATGAGACCAATACTGTATACAGAGACTCATGTCATATGAATATGTATCCCCATCAGCGGGCATGTAGTGCCGTTTGCAGCCTGATAGGTAATAATATGAATGTAACTGTATTCAGGCTCAGGGGACTTGGTCGCAAACTGCAATTACTGGCAGCCTGGCATAATGGGAAACAAATTTGCAGGAATATTGCCGGCCATTCATCTTTATTTACACAGCCGATAATGAGGCCCTGTGTTAATCTGGCTCTGAGGATTCTCCTTGTGCTGAATGCCGCACTGGCTTAAGAATTCCGTAGCCTGAGGGATAAATCAGGCCTTCACTCCTCCGGTCTCTCTCATATTGATCTGCTCCAGAGGTGGATGAATGTTCTCTGCCTCCTAATACTTGGAAAACTCAATTCTCAACAGAGGGACAAAGGGCTTTTTTGTGTGTCTGGCCCCCCTAAGAATTATGACTAAAGATATAGAAATACTGTTTAATAGGGATTTGAATGCTCCTTTTTTGGGTAATATTTTTAGCTCATGGCCCACTTCTGTGTACAAAGACAGCTGCAGATTAGACTGCTCCGTGTTTTGAAATATGTGCTCATAAATTGACTATTCACACATGTTAGCTGTCAGAATACTGCCTTTCCTCGCTGTCTTCTGCATTGAAGTGCAATCAGTCACCGAGCATGTTGATGAGGATATGAATATTATTATGTGTTCTATAATATAAGCATTATTTTATGTGGATGGAAGCCATTCCTCACACATGTAAACCATCCATCAGTATAAATATAGATATTTGTGATTTGTTCTGCTGTTCCTTTTGCAGATTTATTCAGATCAATACAGCAGTATATTTCTAATAAAATACAGTTTGGAACCTTGAGATTGGATTGCATTAAATGACGAGTTGTTATTGTCACTTGAATTTTGACAGTTAAAACTTGTCATTTGGTTAGAAAAGAAATTATCTCAATTTAATAAACACAAGCTGTAAA
>NW_015509205.1:0-2143 GCF_001515645.1 Sinocyclocheilus grahami | reverse complement strand
TTCCAAACTTAATGATTTTCTTTGGATCATAAAAGAAGATATTTTTAAAATTTGTCTGGGGTTTTTCCTCCATACAATAAAAGTCAAAGGATTTGATGTTCTTTGGACCCTAGTGTTCTTCAAAATATCTTTGTTTGTGTTCCTCGGAAGATAAAAATGCATACAGGTTTGGAACAACATAAGGGTGAGTAAATAATGAAAGAATTGCCTTTGGGTGAACTATCCCTTGAGTAGAATATTAAAGCATTCAGCCTCAGTGCAGTCTCCTGCATGTTTCTGTCTAAATGAGATGTCCATAGCACAATGCAGTCCCCCCACCGTCACACCGCATGTTTCCTCGCATGCCAATTAGACTCTGTGATATAGTCACAGCATATCCATGAGTGCCTCTGGAGTTACCGCCTGACTCTGCTTCCTATCCCAGCATGCACTCTACCTCCTAATATGACAGTTTTAGCAGAGTGGGACAAAATGTATGCATTTAATACTAAACAGGGGAAGAAAGTTGATTTGCTAACTTTGAATTTTGTTTTTCACTTGTTTTTTAGCTGGGAAGATTTTGTTTTGCAGAAACAGTGACAGTGTTTCAGGTAGAGGTTTATTAGCATTAGCATGTGAAGGGCTAATTTGTTATTCACACTGCTATTAAAATACTCACATAAGTGCAATATTTCCAGATATATCTAAGCTATTTCCATTTTAACTATATATTAAACAACAATGTTGACATTTGTCCTTTAATTCTGAAAATCTTATTGACATATATGAGCTCCAGAGTCTTGTTGTCTGCCCTTTCAACAAACTGCTTAGTAGTTTTTTGTTTATATGTAAGATGTGATAGCCTATAGTGGTACAATTTTTGTTTAGCATGAAAGAAGCTTCTTAACGTCACCACTTTTTGGGTGGATTATGACAAATTTTTCAGTTTAAAGCAAATGGTCTGAGAAAAGTACAACTTGATTAGATCACATTTAGAGGTGAACAGATGATTTCTGCCACAGTATTTTAGACAAACACCTTTTTGTCCCCAACAATAATTGTGTGACATGATTTCAAAATATACAAAGCATTTGTTTGGAAGTTGTGTTTAAAATCTTGACTCAAAAATTATTTTGAATGGAATTAATTATTTTATTAAGCTTTTGCATATTTCAACTAAACTAAACTAAACTAAACGGAAACTAAAAATATAAAACCTTAATAAAACATAGTTTCAGGATACTAGGATAACTCCAGCATCCCATAGCCCTACAGTACATAGGACAGGCGGTAGATAGGAAGATAGATAGATAGACAGTTGATATTGTAAACCGTTTCATACTGCTTGGATTGAATGGATGAGTTAAAAATAATATTCAGTTGACTTAAAAATTGCCACGTCACCTTTACACAATTTACAAAAATAAAAAAGCATTGGCTTTTTGCCCTCCATCTCACAGGCGCCCCTCTCTGGTCATCTCCCTGCATTATATCACATGACAGGGGAAAGAACAGTCACCTTGGAAAACAAAAGGTAATAGTTGTTAATCACTTTAATGAGGCATGACAACATCACTGTCCATTTCTCACCCACAGCAAGAGAGCATGATGGACCCAAACTAGATTAGTGATTAACTGTGTTTGTGGCACATTTAGTGCTACAAAGGTGCAGTGTCCCAGCGGCCCCTGCCTCCTGCTGGCCTCGGATGCCCTGGAAGCTGGAGACGAGGACGGTTAACGAAGGCAGATGATGGGGGATGGGGGATGTCACCAGGCCCCCAGAGGGAAGTAGCCACGTCCTGTCTGGATTCCCCACCGAGCTGCAAAATGAGCAAGGCTGCATGCACCTGAGCAGGCCGAGGAGCAGCCTCAGGCACTGGAGAAGCTGTAGCCGGCTCTTCCCTCCTCGGCTTGCTTCTCTTCTCCCCCCCCCGCGCCCCCATTACAGGCCAGGCTCTGACACCCAGAAGCGCTAGTGCAAGTCAAACCCACCACCTATAAATTACCACTTTCAAGCCTTCTTTAACTCTGGCTGCCCTCCTTTTCCTCTCTCCTAGTCTTTCATGCGTCTCTCTACCCATACTCCCAGTGCAATATAAACTTGGCTGTCAGAGGGGCCTTTGTGATGTGGCAAACTTGCCATTGTAACAGACAGCTTGACAAA
>NW_015509204.1:15070-16275 GCF_001515645.1 Sinocyclocheilus grahami | reverse complement strand
AAAAAAAACTTAATTTAAAATGTTTCTGTATTTATACTAAAAATACGCAAGAAATAATTTTGCTCATTATATATTCGTTAAAAAATGTTTAAAGAAACATTTTTTAACTGTCATAATTGAGTCACCATTCAGTTTCATTCCATACTATGCAAATGAATGGTGACTGTGGCTGTCATTTTGCATCTCATTTTGGGTTTCATGGAAGTCGTACGGATTTATAAGAACAAGAATGTTTGTATATAATGACAGAATATTGAAATGTGGCTGAAGTATCGGTTTAATGGTGAATTACACAGCACAACCAGCAGCACGCGAACAGACAGCATGACAGCCGCTGCGTGAAATTCACTAAACCACAGACTGATTAAATGAGCGCATATTGCCATACAAAATGAAATGAGGAAATTGTTACATTTATAACACAATTTACCTGATCAAGCTGAGTTTTCAGACCTTCTAATTGCGGAAGAGACAATTCAGTTAGATTCACCGCCATGGTGACAATAGGGAGAGGTAAGATTCCGGGTCAACCGGACACAACTGGAAGGACTTTTAGCAACGGTTTTGTATTTCAATAAACATCATTCAAAAATATTTTTAAAACAAATGCAAAAAATGTATTATTAAAATACTCTTTAAAGCTCACAAAAATTCTTGATGGCTTTTTGTCTTTAATAATGTCAGTTAAAAGACTGGATTCACCCCGTGACACCATACAATGCATCAAGTATTTTACTTTTATGCACATGGTATTTTGCCAAAATGATATCTAGATTTTACAACAAAAGTAACGTGGCTTTTAAATGCACTTATTTATGGAAGCCCAAAATGTAACGAGAGGTGAATCAAAGAAACCAAGGTCAATAATTGAAAAAGATAAATTAGTTAAAAAATCGAATTAATCTTCCAATTAATATTTTTCTTTTCTCACATCCATCACTGGGCCTGCTTCTGCACACATTATCAGAGATACATCTGAGGCATGTCAGAATTTTAGATCACCCATGTCTTCTAAATCCACAGTCCTTGACTTTCTGAAGACAGTCTTCATTGTTTATGGTTGTTGCTGCTGGAACAGCCTGTCGGTTTTTCTATTAACACTTGCCCTGTTAATGCCGTTTCCCCCCATATGTTCTCTTTCATTCTTAAATGTAGTTCCTTCATGTCCACCATGTCAAGTTTAAATAACCACCACTCTAAAAAAC
>NW_015509204.1:13351-14660 GCF_001515645.1 Sinocyclocheilus grahami | reverse complement strand
CAGCAGAGAGCCAGGATTGGAGCAGAGCCGATGTGAAACGATCTAAATCACGATCCGTTACGTCCCACAGGTTACCAAGCACTAACGGGCTGGGGAAGAGACAGAAATAAGTTCAATGATAAAGCAGTGCATTCTACACACAATGTTTCTGTACAGTACATGGATGGGTACTTTACCATCCTGCGGTCAAGTAGCTGAGGATGATTCCTGTACCCTCCTGGTGGCCAAGTACACTGAGAGCAGCACTACTGCAGCCAAACAGAAGAGCTACTGCCCGCACAGGCCCTTTCAAAACCCTCTGAGCATCCAGAAAGCGGGCTCCTGCGCCATGTCCTATGTAACTACATAGAGGTACAAAGACATATTGTCAGACTCAAATCACTTTATATTTCATCTCTGCTTTATTAAATAATGGAAACTCTTTGCAGTTTCACTCACATGTAGAGGTCTTTGGTGGTCACAGCCTCTTGTAGTTTGTCTGGGTCTGGAGCAGTTCCACAAACCCCCTGCCACGCTCGCTCACTGGCCAATCACAGACAGAGACGACAAATTGGAACCAGGACCAGTTACATAACTGTGGTCTTCAGTGTGTTAGAGCACATTTTGTGAACTTACCTAGTAAACCATTCTTTAAAGCGATTCTCAGTGTCGGGCAGATTTCTATCTGGGTTTAGCACATAGTAAACTTTCTTAGGGTTCACGCCACACGACAAAACACAACTTGAATCCATCTGAGGAAAGAAACAATTCACATTCAAGAAATGGTTCACCCTGAATATAATAAAAGTTCTAAATAAAATAAGGGTGAGTAAATTCTAACAGAATATAATGCATTTGTAGTTCATTTTGGCTTTTGGGTTACTGCTCTGTGACCAACAAAAGTTTATGATTCCTACAGGTTTTCTTTATCATACTAACAACTTTTATGAATTTAAGCCTAAATACAACTACCAGAAGTAAAAAGCTAAAGTTAGGCTACAAATAATCTACAGTCGCACGAGTTCATCACCAACACAAAGCATCTTTCAGTCTTAAGATCTACAAGTTGGAAAGTTAGAATAGTCTGCAAGAGTGCGAGTTTCCAACACATGTAAAAGCTTTTAAAAAATCCTGAGTGGGGTATTGCTGATTTATTTTATGTTGTAAAATAAAATGTAAAAAATATTGAGCTTGTGTTAACCACAGACCTTATTTCAGGCACTGAACCAAAAACCCCAAGCATAAAAAAGTCAGAACAATGAAACCTTTGACTCGCTGCTATAGCACTACAGTATATAGAAATAGATTTTAAATTAACTTATGCCATAGC
>NW_015509204.1:8353-9239 GCF_001515645.1 Sinocyclocheilus grahami | reverse complement strand
GCGGACACCCTGCATTATGTCTTTGTTGTCACTCTTGATAAATTTAATGCATCCTTGCTGAATGAAAGTATTCAATATTCTTTTTACTGACCCCCCTAACTTTTAAAAAGTAGTGCAGACAGTATTTACCTAGAGGTGTAGATGCATGTGGTAGGGTTGTGTGAGATCCATTTCTTCTAAGCTCACTGAAACGCTCTCGTCCAACATCTGCAGCCAGATCTCTCCTCAAGACCTCACAATCAGCATCTGGACTGCCTAGAACCACATATACACACAATTAATTTAGCCCAATGAGAATTAGTCAAATGAACAACAAAACTATATCAGTTTTGTTCTATAAACACACCCGTGTCATTTATCTCTGTGTCAGACCCTCTGAGCTCCTCCAGGCTGATATTCAAAAGAACCTCATCATCCTCTTTAATCATCCTCATCCTCTCAGGTTCCTCTGTGGCCTCTGAACTTTGACTCTTTTTTGGTCGCCCTCTGCGTGTGCGTGTCTGGGAGGATAAGCCAGTTTCTTCCTCAGAAGAGAGGCAGCTTGTAGAATAGAGGGCTGTGCTTTTCTTAGTGGTCCGTGTGCGTCTGGGAGGTTCTGGTTCTACAGTGGGGTTCACTAGGTCACTAGGAATGGAGTTCAGGGCTGGTTTCAGGGTGCGAGATGTTTTGGAGTTGGAGGCATTCCTCTTTTTTTCAGACTTTTCCACTACAGCAGGAGGCGCAGCTTCAGTGTCACTTTCATCACTGAACTCGACCTAAGAGAGAGAGCAGATGTAATGAATTCACTAATCATTTATGACACGATGTCTTCTAAAATTATCTCAGGAAGTCAAAAACCAACGGGCCAAACCTTGAAGCGAGAGCGCTTGGTTCGTTTAGGCGCAGC
>NW_015509204.1:1894-2540 GCF_001515645.1 Sinocyclocheilus grahami | reverse complement strand
TTCATGCTTTATTTGAAATAAATCTTACAAACCCTAAACTTTTGAAATATATCTACAATGGCTTCAAACATAGGTCATCCAATAAGATTTCAGCATGCGGACTTCAGGCAGATGTACCTGCTTTAAGTAAGAAATTGTCATTGTTGAGTGTCCGCAGTTCAGCAAGCATCCGTCCTGCTGTCGTCTGGCAGAACAACAGCACTCTGTCCAGAGCATCTCCCGCAGACACCTTTGGATGCAAATGTTAAATGAAGGATATGAATGTGAAACATCTAGCTGATCATAAAACTTAATCGTGGTCTCAAGACAGTTTAGCATATTACCTGAGATGCATGAAGACTATCGTACGTGATAATGAAGCCCTGATAAAAACTGAAACAAAGCGAGTACTGCACCTGCTGTGAAAATGAGTCCTGGAACACAAACACAAGCTTTAAAATAAAATTCATATTCAATAATACTCATTACTGAGTAACAGCAAATTATTATATAAACTTACTTTTTGCTGTGTGAGCAGAAGTTCCTGATATTCTTCCAAAAATGATAAGCAAGCCAGCAATGTAGTTACGTCCATGCCTTTACACTGACCAGCTTCCATCGCCCAAACCACCAGCTGACAAGCCTCTAATAGGGCATGAGACTCTGC
>NW_015509204.1:0-1089 GCF_001515645.1 Sinocyclocheilus grahami | reverse complement strand
AAAATTACAAAGAAAATAAAAAATGTAGTCTTGAAATTTAAAAATGCAGGAAATTTGTTTTAGATTTTTTTTTATTGGCTCGAAATAAACACAATTAACTAAAATTGTACTAAAATTTAAATAAAATAAAGTGAAACATAGAAGGAAAATACACAATTATGTAATACAAGTTTGAAAACACAAGGGTTGAATGACTATTTATCAACTCTAGGTTAACGTTACTGAATTAAAGGCATATTTCATATCATCAGCTATAAAGTCTTGTACACTTTGACATTTTTTATCATTAACTAAAACATTAGAAACATTTTTGTTAATTAAAAAAGAAAGCTGAAAAAAAAAACTATAAATACTGGATGAAAATTACATAGAAAATAAGAAATGTTGTCTTGAAATTTTGTCTTGCCAAATAACTAAAATAAGTTCATGCTGACACACTAAAATTAGCTTGAAATAAATACAATAAACGAAAATTGAACTAAAGCTGAAAGAAAATAAAGTGAAACCTAAATAGTAATATTAAAACAAAAAAAGAAAAATATTATCAAAACAGAATAAAATTGCCAAAAGAAAATATAAAAAAGGCTAATTCAAAATAAAAACTATAATGGAATATAAATAACACTGGTCATGACCTTGGGAAAAACTGTCATCAAGCACACTGTACCTCTGCAGACAAACGCTTTAGTCTTCTATACATAAGTTGGCCCAATCGACAAGCAGGGCTGTGAGCTCCAAGGCTGGTGACTTTCTGTAGGATGTGGAACACAATTTTTTCAAGATAAAATGGGTTGCTCTGCATTCCTGACTCCTCGAGTGATTCAAAAGCTTGGACGGCCAGTTCCACCAACTCCACTATCTTCTCCTGATGGGCAGGGTCCAGAGTCCCACTGCCCAGTCGCTGGTTACAAGCCCGGATGATACGATCACACATTGTGCGACCATATGGACCAAAGCCATCATCCACACGTGTCTGCAACAAAAGAAAATAAGAAAATAAACCCAGGCTTTAGCTTGTTGGAAACTGTTCCCAATACCCCTCCACTTCTCCATATACACGACATCACTGGGTCCCATCATACAGGCACA
>NW_015509203.1:13136-14352 GCF_001515645.1 Sinocyclocheilus grahami | reverse complement strand
AACCGCAATCCATTTGCTGTTCTCTTTCAGTCCTTTTTTATTTTAATGTTATGTCTAATGCTCCCTATCTGTCAGTTGCTCTGTTAAGGTTATCTAGAAAGCCGTTCAGCTTGACTGATTTTCTCTGCTCTTGCTTACTAACCTCTTACCACCTTGCAATGTTCTTCACATTTAAGCAGATGTCAGACAGCATACTAAATAACAGATATGTGGACTTATAATTGCACTGAACTCTACACCAAATGTAACCTCTGTATTTTGAAAAAATCTTAGCTAAAAAAAAATATATTTTCTATATTTCCCACAGGGCTTGTGATTGGAAGTAAAGAAGTGCAAGAAAGACCTGCATTTTACTACACTGACCAAGAATATTGACTTGAGACATTGGGTTAAATTACCTCTGCAGAGAGAGTGGGGTACATTGCCTGGAATTATGGCCACAGAGAGCCTAGTTGAACTCCGCGATTGGCTGTTCCTACTTCTCCTATGCTTGACATTATTGGTTGAAGTCCTCGAGTTCGCTGCAGCAACAGCTGCTGCCGCGGAGGCAGCTCTTGGAGAGGCGGAGCTTCAGGGAGACGTCCCATGCCCCTCAGCTTGCAGGTGCGATGATGGCTTCATTTACTGCAATGACCGTGGCTTGAGTATCATCCCACCATTACCATTAACGGCAGCTGTGCTCTATCTGCAAAACAACCGCATCGACAATGCTGGGCTACCAACATCTTTAGAGCGACAACTGACTGTGCGAGTAGTTTACCTTTATGATAATGAACTTGATGATTTTCCAACACATCTGCCTCCGTCGCTACGAGAACTTCACCTACAGGACAACAATATACGAACTTTACCCCGTTCCGCTCTTGCACGGCTTCCCCTACTGGAGAAGCTTCACATGGATGACAATTCAGTTTCAACCGTAAGTATAGAAGACAAAGCATTCGCCAACAATCCGAGGCTGCGTCTTCTTTTCTTGTCACGCAACCACCTCTCGAGTATACCATCAGGACTGCCTGCATCACTTGAGGAACTCCGCCTAGATGACAATCGAATTTCAACTATTCCAACACATGCATTTCGAGGTCTCTCCTCTCTAAGACGTCTCTTCCTTGATGGGAATTTGCTGGCAAATCAGCGTATCGCAGATGATACATTCTCACGGCTGTCTAATCTCACAGAGCTCTCTCTGGTTCGTAACTCGCTCCAGGCACCACCA
>NW_015509203.1:7026-7571 GCF_001515645.1 Sinocyclocheilus grahami | reverse complement strand
AATTAGACTGAGAGGAGATCAACAATTTCACATTCCTTCATTGGCGCTAAAGTGGCGATTGATTGTGAGAGAACGGTATAGGTGGGAGGCTTTTAACGAGGCCTAAAATAATTGCTATGAGGCTGCCATTCTGCAAACATGCTCAGATCTTTCTTTTTTTTTAAATCCTAAATCATTCATATCATTAAAGGTTCAGTAACTGAAAGCTGATTCCAAAGCCTTGGGCATCAAACAGAATTCAATCGCGGAACTACATTTGGGAATTTCTGGACTTTTCAAAATATATGAATGAACAGATCATATTCTCCTTTCATTTATATTCATTGTTCAAATGCATGTTTAAACCTTTTTTCTTTCAAATTGCCGCAGTATTCAACAAAACAAACTAAATTGGCTAAAACGCTATATAAAAGAAAAGCCATTTCACTGAAATTACATTTTCTAAGCGACGCAGACAGAATGAATTTATTAGGGTTGTGTGTGTGACAACCATTTCCCTTCAACAAGCTTGGTTTCCAATTAGCAACAATGTGGCATATGCTGAG
>NW_015509203.1:5029-6200 GCF_001515645.1 Sinocyclocheilus grahami | reverse complement strand
TTTTTTTCTCTCACAAGCCCAATCACAATACACTATTCACAATGTAATGCATCTTAATAAACCAATACAGGACAGTATATCCTCTCCCACTAACTAGATGGATGGGTGGATTGACAGAGCGATGGATGGCTAGTGGCGTAAAAGAATGTTTATCCCTCCCTCCACCCCTGCTCTCGGAAGGACAGTTCCTAAGTGCTTGTGGATTTTATGTTTACGGTGTTTTATAGGGCAGATCTTGAAGCCAAGAGCTGTAAAATGTTGTGAGAGGGAGGAGAGAGAGGACAGGGGGTGGAGGCAATGTTATTGTAAATCCAATCTTTATTGAGAACAACAGACAAACAGTCCTCCCCACTCCAGCCCACCTCTCCATCACTCTCCCTATTGACTGATTGAGTTCTCAAAGTTTCAAAGAATATGTATTTGTACGTTTTTGCTCCGTAAACGGTTGTTTAATTCTGACCTTCATAAGAGTCTAGCACACACAGGGGCAAACTATGGCCCTCAACGTGGTTTAATCCAGCCCACACGTCAATTATCAAAAAATGTTTTGTCATTCAATAGCTCTGTTATCACTCAGTAGCATCTAACGTGCCTCCAGCAAAATGTAATGAAGGATCCAAACCAAAATACCTGCACAACCTGCCCAGTATTTCACGCAGTTTACCCAATATGGCAACCATGAGCATGTTCTGTCTCTCTACTGAGAAAGGTGCCACCAAACATCTAACTACATGTTGGAGATTATCAATCTCCAGTGCTATATTCTGTTCAAAGGAAAGTCATTGCTTGGTGCTAATTACATCAGTGATACATTTTAATCAAACTCAGACCTGTTACTCAAACCTGGTTGCGGTGTATATCCAACACTGCACATTTTGTATGTCTCCCTAGTCTAAGATACCTGATTCAAGACATCGACTTTTTAGTAGAGATGTCTTGAGTATTAAGACCTTAAATGAGTATGTCAGATAAGCAAGACGTCCAAAATGTGTAGTCACTGGGGGACTCTAGGATCAGGAAACATGATACTTGTTAGATCCAGGCAACCACTCAGTAGCATCTAACTTAATATTAGATGTTTCATGACAGTTTTCTATAATATGCACACAGGAGCATGACACATTTCCCTTGATAGTGATTCCTCTGTGTACTGCAACTACTAAATAAAATT
>NW_015509203.1:1320-3978 GCF_001515645.1 Sinocyclocheilus grahami | reverse complement strand
TTTATAATCTTTCATCAAAATGTGAATGAAATTAGTTAACACCTGCAAAATCTTTAAAGCAATATGCTACAAAAACATACAGGTACAATCCTCTTACAGTGCATGCTTGTGTTCACTTGTGTACATTGGTGAGTGAGATGCACACTTAGCAGTACTGGGAAGTTCATTGCAACCTCTAAATTAATGACCACTGGACAGTCTGTTAATCCTCACGCTTTTACACCGAGACCTACGGCCAGCCGATCAATGCGTCAACTGGGAGAGATTAATCAATGCCCCGTCAGACAAACTCCTCTTTTTCTCTCCATGCCCACTCTTAGTCCTTTGCCTTTTCAGCTTCTTTTTCTCCTCACCCACTTCTTCTCTTTTTGCTCATGTTCCAAACAAGTCTGAAAACAATCTCTCTGCACACCTGTTTCAATGAGCTCCATTAGGCCGACTAGCAGTAGGCATAAAGTCTTGTGGTAATACGATTGCTAAAACATTAACCAGTCACTGCTTTGCTTTATGGCAGTTTAGAGCTGATGATGGAGAAATAATAAACCTGAGCACTCTACTAATGCTGTATGAATATACTGATGTCAATATGCTAAATATCTTGAAATGCTGACTTTAATAGCAGCATATTAATTATCAAATTGATTCATTTCCTGACCTAAAATGGACCTCAGTTCAGGTAGATGACATAATTATTTTTACACGACTGAAACAAGATTGTGAGGGATAAATGTACAGACTTAAAGTCTTAATTCACAGCAATTTTTTTTACAATCAATCTTTTGGAATGATGTACTTCAGTATTGAACAACTGACACCAATGTACAAATCAATGTAAGAAAATCTGTCCCTCTGTTTCCTTTGGCAAAATTAAATATAGCTATTCTGACTAAAGCTCGCAGGTGCATGCAACTGAGAGAGTTTTTAGTCTGTCATCTTAGTGCTTGACTTGTCTCTTTAGCTATTTAAAGGATGCAAATGTGAAAAAGCTTGAAAGTCACTTTGTTCTGCAACTGCCAAAAACAAACTCGCAAATGCAGATGAATGTTACGAAACCTTCAGCTGTGTCTACAAAGGGACTGACTGGATACCACACACAGACAGCAAGCTCCATCTCCACCTAGTGACATGACATCTACCAATGAGGATAGCTGATGATTTCTGCTTTCTAAAAGGCATCTTTTATTAGTACTGGAAAAAGAGCAATATGGCTGAGAAGGGGTTTTTCTTTGCTCTATTGAAGTGCTTTCTGAACTCAAATAGACATTTAGTCCTGCAAACCAAGAAGATGAAAGATTCACTGCCTTAATATATTTTCTGTTCATTCAGAGAAAAAGCACTAAAGCTCAACTATGCCGAATCCTCCTGCGCATTGCATATTTTCAACAAAAATGACTCTTGCAATTATGGAAAAACAATTCATTACAAAAAAAATGACCAAGACTCTTTGTGCAAAAATTATCTTAAACATAAACTGCTGAATCTGTGTTTTAAGTTTATGATATATGGCCAGGCACAAGCGTACTTGGGAACAATAAAATAGTTTGGCAGACCAGGTAATGCAGACTATGAAGTTTCCTGTACTTCGTTTCTCACCTGCGTTGGTGATTGCGTCGATCTCCAGTTTTGTGATGTCACCACTGAAGAGGGATATTTTCTCATTCAGCTCTTCATTGAATTTGTACCGAGGCTTACAAGAGGAGTCACCTAAAAAGAAGCACACAGTTGTCATGTATTTACACAAAACAACCCTCATATAAGTTGGTCTACATATAACAATCTATTCATATCTTCATGAATGACTCCAAACAGGTTCAATTGGTTCAGGATTAAAACAAAAAGATTCTCTTTTTGTATTATTATTATACATGATGAGTGTTTTAGTGTGTTTTGTTCACCTGATGGACTCCAGACAGGAATCTTCTCCAGAGGAATGAAGTCAACCCTGTACGTTTCCCTCCTCTTCTCATTATCCATGGAGCAAAGCTTTTCTACCAAAGACAAATATGCAAACCAAGTCATACAAAATAAATCAAATGAAACACTATTTGATTTTCATTTAGAAATTTCAGGGCAAAGGTTTTTGATATTGATAAATACAGTGATTCTGATTGGTTAAAACAGAAAATGTTGATGTTGGCTTGAGACTAGACTTAAAGTTCAAATAGTTCCAATAGATAGACAGACCACTGTAAAAATGGTCACGATTTTAATGGTAAAAGACTGTAAAAATGCTATAGTAAAAACGTATTAATTGGTTAACGGTAATTTCCCTCACTATATACAGTGAAAAACTTTAATGGACATTTCATGTAATTTTACGGTAAAATACAGTTTTTGGAAGTGAAAAAGAACATGGAAATTGACATTCGCATAATTCCATGTTACATTTCATGTTTGATGATTTTTCATTGAAATAACTGTTTCTTCTTTTTACTTTTTCTTATCAGTTGTGTACATTAGGCATTTATCTTACAAATAATGATAAATTCATGTGTATTGCCTTATTTCAGTTTCATGTGTGTTACTATGATGCTGTTTAGTATCTGTGTGAATGACACAGCACACTTTCTATATACTGTATGAAGAGTTAATTTGCAAAAACAGATAACTCCACTTTTAACAATTTTCAAAAATCATGTTTTTTCATTGTGCATTCCA
>NW_015509203.1:0-1310 GCF_001515645.1 Sinocyclocheilus grahami | reverse complement strand
CAATCAAACTGCAGTTGGGTTATTTTGATTAAGTAAAAATAACTACAAAAATACAGCTAACTAACACACTAAAACACAATAAAAACATAATATAATAAAAAGCATGATTTTTGAGCAGATTGAGTTTTTGCAGATCTGTTTTTGCAAATAAACTCTTCATATATTATTGTTTTCTTTCTCAGCTTGTGGAAAAGCTGTTTGTGATGAGCTTTGGTTCATCGTGATTTTCTCATGACCACATGCTTTTGATGGTTATCAGTGTATTACTAAAGGTACTAAACAGATTTCAGTATTCTGAGTAGGTTGGTATATTAATATTATATTATTATATGAAATACGGGTTTTAAATGTAAATTTAAGCCTGTAAAACCTACCATATTTTTACAGTAACATTTTAGCAACCACAGCTGCCAGTTTTTTTTACTGTAAATTTCACGGATTTTTTTTTACAATGTAATCATGTAATGAAATGATATTTGTTTCTGGTTCTCTGTCAGTGGAGTGTGTGCTGGACAGTGGCTCTGATCTCTGGAGAGGGAGGGACTCACTCTTCGCCTCTGTCCAGTCGCTACTCTCCGAGTCCAGGTTCAGCTCGGGCCGCGCGCTAGTGCTCAGAGAGGCCAGCGCCGCAGCAGAGACCCCCACGGCGCCCACTACAACCCCGGTGATGCGGCGCGGCTTAACAGCCCCTCCACTCCGCCTGTGAAGTGACTTTGAGGCCGTGGAAACCTTCTCCCACCTGTCTGCTTTACGTAAGAGCCCCGGGGAGGGCAGCGCTTTGAGCGCATGAAGGGAGCGATGTGCAAGTCTGCTGATCAAACCGAGATGAGTCGGACATCTGTTCCCGGCGCTGGATGTGAACCCAACGCTTTTGGAGAGCCAAACACGAGCAGCAAGTTTTGACATCTGAAACGCCATGGTCTCTGTCTTGACAGCTGGCAGATCTAAAGTTTAAAGGCCGAATGTCTCCCGTCTGTGCCTTGATTTGATCCTTGTTGCGATTTGGAGTCTGTTGTAACAAGAGGTTTACAGTTTATTTGAAATAACAATAGTGAACTTGAAACTCAACTGTATGACAGTGAAAGCAGACGGGACTATACCAATATGTAGGGGTCCGTGAATTCATTCGTTATTTGGACTCTTCCGGATAAACATCATTCATCCTTTACTGACATCTAGCGGCACGATGCTGTAAGCGCAGTCTTTTAGTCAAGCTGTCCTGTTACTAATAGCCTGATTTTGGGTTGACTAGTACAATTGACATCAAGTTTTGTCAACGTCCTGATTTTGGATTACACTTGATATGAATT
>NW_015509202.1:13900-16297 GCF_001515645.1 Sinocyclocheilus grahami | reverse complement strand
GAGTTGAATTACTGAAATAAATGAACTTTTCCACAACATTCTAATGTATTGAGATGCACCTGTACCTGTCACTGTAGTATGAAAATTACTTTTCTGTGTAAGTAATTATTATTGAACTATTCAAGCCTCATGTTTTTGTTTATTTATTTATTTTTATGAAAATTCAGAGTAGAGATCTGTTGGAAGTCTGTTGAAGAGTAGCTAGCTAATACAATACATTTATATTTAGTGACCATACTGATTTATTGCTTAACATTCCTTACTACTTCTTAAAGTGGTCTTTAAAAAGTCTTAAATTTACCTTCATTAAAACCTTCAGAAACCCCGAGTAAAAGTAGCGACACAGCTGTGAAAC
Source organism: Sinocyclocheilus grahami (assembly GCF_001515645.1). Classification (NCBI taxonomy): domain Eukaryota; kingdom Metazoa; phylum Chordata; class Actinopteri; order Cypriniformes; family Cyprinidae; genus Sinocyclocheilus; species Sinocyclocheilus grahami. The sequence goes on along the minus strand of NW_015509202.1, from coordinate 15,942 downwards.
TCTTTTTCTGCATGGACATAGTGATAATGTAGTAATGTTTCTTTAAACATTAAATTGCATATTTTCTAAAGTTTGATGTATATTCTAATTTATATACATTATTGACTTGACAGGTGCATTGAGATTTTAGAATGTCATAATTTTGATATAGAGAAAACGGTGAATTTCCATTCATGCATGCACTTTTATGTTTGATTTTAGATGCATGAACTTGCAGATGAGCTTTCACACAGCTGAAGATGGGTGTGAAGGGCTTACAGTACTTTATGGAGGGATGTTGCCCAGACTCTTGTGTGCCAGTGGACCTGAAACAGATGGCAGTCGATCATGTCAAAGCCCATCCGGACAGTGCCGCCACAGTAGTAGTGGACGGAATGGCCTGTTTAAGATACTGGTATCGCTGTCAAGCCTGGGTCCATGGCGGTCAGTGGCAAGAGTATATGCATATCCTTCAAGAATTCCTGGATGCGTTCACGGCTGCAGACATACGTTTAGTCTTTTTCTTCGACGGAACGGTCGAGGAACAAAAGCGGGCAGAGTGGGTGAAGAGGCGGCTGAGAGTCAACCAAGACATCGCGAGAATATTTCAGCACATTAAGACTCACGGTCAGCAGCCGAACAGCAGAGACCTTTTCTGCCTTCCCTCCGGACTCGCAACCTTCTCCAGATTTGCCCTCAAAAGCCTCGGCCAGGAATCACGGTGCTCTGTTCGCGAAGGAGATTATGAGATTTCCGACTACGCTTTGTCTCACAACTGCATGGGCATCCTTGGTCAAGATACAGACTTTGTTATCTACAACACAGTTCCATACCTGTCCATCAATAAACTCAATTTAAACAACATGACAACAGTGCTGTTCTCCAGAGAGCGGTTATGCCATGTTTTGAAGCTTCATATGACTGACCTCCCTCTCTTGGCCTGTCTGTTGGGCAATGACGTCGTGCCTGAGCAGCAAATGGAGCGTCTCCGCAACAGTGCTTTGGCGTCATACCGAATGAAACACAAGCAAGTTCAGGGAGACAAGGTCTATGCTGTTGCAGACTTCATTAGCGTTCATCATCCCAGCAGTGAGGGAACATTTGGAGTTTCCTCCCTTTCGTTAGTTGAAGCAGAGAAAGAAGCTTTAGAAAAAGGCATACGCTTGTATTTACTTACAGGACAAATGTCCCCTTGGTTAGAAAGCAGCCGTGCCTTTCCTGAGTCTGTGTGTTTGATGGGCAATTATGTACCTGGTGACATATTACAGGTAAAAAGGAAAAATGCACAGGACACATTTAAAAAATATGGGATTTAAAATACACCATATGGTATTTTTATGGTTTATTAACATTTAGAAGTTTGCTGATAATGTAATTTTGTCTTTTAAAATATAGAAATAAAATGAGAGAAAATGCAAAAAGGAAACATTTTCACTCAGACTTTTGGACCCCACTGTATTTAACAAAAGCATCAGACCCACCCGAAGTAACATGGCTTTGTTTGTACTCTTACTAAGTGTTTCCATGTTTCAGGCAGCGATGGAAAAGCACACACAGGCAGAGTGTTTCCTGGTCTATAATGTGTTATATGATGGGGTCGTGGAGTGCAGTAACACGTTGGAAGATGAGGATGAGGTGGAGTTACCCCCGCAGGCCGTCTTATATCTTCCTGTCCGAGAACGCATCTATGGCCTTTTACTGCCAGTGCAGCCAGGTGTTTCATTTCTGTATTTACTTAGAATTTATGGAAAAAAATCATATTTTATGATGCATTTCTATTATGTTGTAACTTGTTTGCAACTGATGCAACTTGTTTGCATTACGATCTAATGTCGATTTCTCCAGTATAAATAAAGTAGTCTGCAAAAAAGCATTACAAATATTTCCCAGCAGTGTTTGCTGTTGTTAAATAAACTCATTAATTGAAATAAAGATGAGATCAAATATAAATATTAGATAAAAGTTTTTCATGGAAATTAGAAATCCTGCTTTGGCATCTAACCGAAATATAATATGTTTAAGTTGAAATATTAAAATGACTTAAACTGAATAAAAAGAAAATT
>NW_015509202.1:7000-7816 GCF_001515645.1 Sinocyclocheilus grahami | reverse complement strand
ACCGGTGACGTCCGCACAGAGTAGCATTATAACAGAACTTTCAAACGTTTCTAGTAAACGTTTCCTCATTTCGCTTCGGCTTTCAGCCTCACCCTGCTTCATTCTGCTACGTTAATAAATCATTAGCTCATCCATGAACATGATTTCTGCCCGAGTCCCGTCGGATTGCATCGGCTGTGGGGATGAAGACCACAACTCCCTTGATTCCACACTCAGTCACTGCCTAGGCCTTTGTCTATTTGTTTATTTTGAATACTCACCCTCTAGCGGCAAAAAATTACATATTGTGCCTTTAATGGTATGATGAATTTAAAACCCTACTTTAAAAAAATTCTGTGGTTTAAAGTATCAGTTTGATCACAAATAAACATTCTGTAATCATTAACTTGTGTCGTTTCCAACCTGTATGACTTACTTTAGTCAATAAATCACAGAAGGAGAAGTTTAGGAAAATGTCCCAGCTGCTCTTTTCCATACAAAAACAGGAATGTCTGGCGAACACCGCCAAAAAAAAGCATAATGGATCTGTAAATTTGATCCATTAATATGAATATTTAATGAATTTAGATTTTGTATTTTGTATGCTGAAAATATTCCCCTCTATAAAAATGTTCAAATCTCTTTCGTCCATCTGTTTCAATTGTTGGTTACGAGAAATGTGCCTACCAATATCGTTTGGTCAAACTCGCTGACAAATATGTGAACGTGAATTAAATTTGTGACCTGCAGCGGAGGTTTTTACTGAATACCTACATTTTGGTTTCATACTCACACAAAGATATCATATTACTTTGGAAGATCTGGAAAATAGTGTTT
>NW_015509202.1:4609-6112 GCF_001515645.1 Sinocyclocheilus grahami | reverse complement strand
TGCATCAGAACGGATTGGGAAATGCAATGCCGCATGCGTTTCTGACTCTGATCTCTGAAAGTGGTTTGATTTTAAGTATAGCTAACTTGACCACTTGTGATTGGATCATCAGAGACTTAATATTACATGTAAACAGGACGAGGCATGATCCGTTTTTAAAAAATATGTTGTGTCGTGATGGACTGTGCAGCTCTACCGAAGCCTGTTAACATGCTAAATGAAAATCAGATCATTGTATGGCCCACACATATTTTGTTTACTAGATTTTGTTTAACTTTTGTTTACATGTCTTTGGCTTACTGGAAAACAGTCAGAGAATCTCTTTTGTTTTTGATTGCTGTAATGTTTTTTCCAGAGCCAAGGGACCAAAACATCTAAATAATTTTTTTGACCCACACATATAAACATAGGTTTGTAATTATAAATGCAGACTTAGACTGTGCTTAGTCATCTCCTGTCTTCATGGAGGTCTCTGGACCGTAAGTCACTATGACCTCTTTCATATTTATAATGAGCCCCAAAAAGTACTTGAACACCTAATAATATCTGAATACATCAAACCAAGTGACATCTGCATTCAGATGTATTTAATCTCTTCTTTTTTTTTAAATAAATACCACTAGATATGACATTCAAACATTTTTAAGAGTGTCCTTTTGGGACGACTGTATGGATTTGGTCAACTATAGATAGATGCACATCCTGGGTTGAGATTTTGAATACTTTGTTGTATGTGCATTATGCATTTAATGTCTATTTTGTCTGTTGTCTTTTAGCCCTCTTGGATGTCTTTGTTCCTGTCCGTCAGAGAGCTGGTGCTGGAAGCCTGTAGGAGGCGCGGCGTCCCCGTCTACAGCCGACCGCGCAGACTACAGCGCAGAGATGGTGCATATCACTCAGAATTTCCTTTTCCATTTCATATCCATCACTTTACTTCATATCAATTCAAATATGTGTAATTCTACAAAATAGATTTAAATATAGTCAATTGTAACAGAGCTGAAAGTATTCAGATTGGCCATAATTATTTCATAAACAAACAGACAGGGGCTGTTGCATTCGCACAAATGTTTGAGTGATGGACGTTTGAATTATTTCGATATCAATAGAGCTTTTCGAAAGCACAGATTCCTTGTAGACCTGGTTGTGACTCAAATGGTGAGATGTCCAGGTTACTTGCAGATAAACAATAGCCAGCAGTCTTCATAACACCCTCCATCTGGTCTGTGACAGTGGAAACAATCTGTTCGGCAGCACACTATTTTAGATCGAGGGGATGCTTTGTCATAAGAATAATTCTCGGTTACTTTTTATAGGTTCCAATCTATATTAAGTAACATAACAAGACAACAAAATTATAATGTGGTAGCTGTTACAAACTCCTTGAGCCCCTTTTGCTTTTTACCGCCATCCAGAGTTTTGTGGTTCTGTCCTAAGATTAAAAGAGAGCTTATGGTAAAATTGTCTCCATCTGGTTTCCCTCTTGATGTCGACCAGCTCATG
>NW_015509202.1:0-575 GCF_001515645.1 Sinocyclocheilus grahami | reverse complement strand
GACCGGGTGCCGATTGTGTATCCAGTGCCTTTTTAAACTAAATAAATGAAACCACCAGATTAGCAACACTACAACACATTGTCCTTTTCATCCGTTTAATTATAGTGTATGTTTGAATGTGTGTGTATGTCTGCGCTAATGGTAAATATAGCCTCTATTCTCATGGCCGTGTGGTCAGAGCTCAGCAGGCTGACGCTGGAGTTAGCGTGAGGGTGATTGGGTGCCGGCTCACTGAGGGTGGGTGGCAGTCGCCTCCGTGGGGAACAGAGCGTTTGTTCTGCAGCAGGCGCTGTGGGGTAGAGGTGGGGACACACGCTGCCACAAGAAGCCAGACTTTGGCACGCTGTCATCACTGTTTCCTTCACAGAGCACGAGAGAGACAGAGGGAGGAAAAGCAGGCATGATGGAGCCAACAATTATCTGGCACTCCGTCCCTCGCATATTCACTTTCTGCTTGTGGAATTGAGGGCAGGCGGGGCTGCTCTTTTGAGTCCGGGGTCCGTTTTGTGGGAAACTGTCTCTGCTATGACAGAGAAGAGAGACTGTGGGCATTTTTTAGACATTTTTTATTCCCC
>NW_015509201.1:15034-16312 GCF_001515645.1 Sinocyclocheilus grahami | reverse complement strand
TAGTCAGATGTCTTGATACTGCGAGAGTAGTCAGCTTTTGGCTCTAAAAACACTTAATTTAGATCCACCTCAAGAGATTCATAGCACATACACACGAGCTTAAGACATGATATAAATGACTGCTGGTCTTCTCACTCTGGAGGGCTTCTCAAACAAATCTCCACCATATGTCCAATTCTGTGCTCGTGAATTCAGACAGTTTATATGTTTTGCCCACACTGAAGCTTTCCGCCATTAAGTTTGTTTGGATTAAACCATTTGGCATAGTGTTACTTTCTTTGTCACCAACACCACATTGCCAGCTCCATGAAGCAGCACTTTTGACTTGAGGATAAATGCTTGTATATTCAGTCCAACAACTGAGAGGAGAAGCATTTAAAAGATACGCACCAAAACAGACCTGTCAGAAGTGTCATTTTCCCTACTATAAGTTAATTTCTGCTGCATTAAATACACTTGAGAACTGTGAAAGAGAGGTGACATGCCTCAAGCTTTTCTCTTATAATGTCTCTATTTCTCCACTTATTATTACTTCTCTTTTCAGTTTTCTCTAAAATAAAGCCATGTTTTCAGCTCTCATTGCAGCTGAGTAAACATCGTCTGATTCCATATTTAATATTTCAGGTCTTTAACTGTCTTTTAGCATCAAAGCTCCTGAATCTGAGGATCAGCGGGTATTTAATTAACAGTAATATCTTTTATGCAATCGCTGGTTTCTTTTCTACTTTACTCAAGACTAAATGGATGTGACCCAATATCGTGGTGAAAAGAGATCTGCCTAACAAACAGGAAGTCTGGTGCTTAATCCTGTTTGGGTTATTTTCTTTGACTCTGCCTGGTCCAGGATTGACCCTGATGCTGTCTTTATGTTCTGCCCCCACTTTCTGTCTAGATCTGACAAAACTTGGGCCGAAACAGCTCATTCCTTTTGCTGAACTAGTAGAGCATTGTGCTGATAAGGAGAAGGCTATGGGTTAAATTTCCAGGCAATTCATTGGCTAATGAAATCTTGAATGAATTATAGTTCTTGATGAGCTCTTCAAAAAGGCCACACACACAGATAAATTTAGTTGTCATTTCACCTTTTAGTGCTTAAGTGCTGAACAACTAGTTGTTAATGATGCATTTAAACACGGATCAGAGTTGCGGTGCATTAGATCACAGGGAAAGTGGTACGTCTTGACTCATTAGTGTTGCCAGATCTTGCTAGAAATAACAAAACAAAAAATAAATAAATAAGAACAAATCCATAAAAAAATCCAAATTAGTTTTCTTGTA
>NW_015509201.1:8002-11934 GCF_001515645.1 Sinocyclocheilus grahami | reverse complement strand
CACAAGCTAACCAATTCTGCAGGCTTCTCAAACACCTGCTCTCTCTCCTTCAGTTAGATAAAGGTGCTTCAATTCAGCAGCTGACAAAGATGACATTCAGCCTCAGGGAATATATAGGCTCTCAGATCATGAAGTCCTTTAAGGGCCTTAAAGAAATTACATTCAATTATATGAGTATTATGAAATTACATATAGACATACTTAAGTCCAACTTAAGTGGGCCAAAAAAGCACTGCTAAGTTCAACTAATTGCATTTGATATCAAGTTTAACTGTAAACATTTTCATTTAATTGGAAAAAAAACTACATTTAGTGTCTGATAATAAGTATATCAATACAAAATAAGTATATCCATAATATGTGCTAAAGTGTACTTCTTTGTCATAAAAGTCAGCACATGGATCCTACACACCATAAATATGTATGAGAGTTATGAAATACTAAATGTGACCACACAAATGCAAGGGAAAGGGGCAGGCAAAACATAAAAAATTTAAAAGCAGATTACTTTGATGTCATGAGCAGAAATGGGCTTTGAAAAGCAGATTTTAAAACTGTGGATTATCAAAAGGCAAAGGTGCTTAGAGGGAACGAGTGCAGTGCTGTTTTAATTTCACTGAACAGTCCCATATTAACAGATGTATCTGAGCAACATGGCTGTTTATTTGTAGTTTTTGCATTTTTGCTTTCATTGTACACTAGGGCTTTAACTTTTAATTGCTTGGCTTTATTGTTGTTTTATATAGTTTTATGCTTTCATATTAAATGTGCTGATGTAACAACTATGAACTTTTTTCCTGTTACAGTTATCACTTAACACTGACCGTTAACATTTGTTTTGAAATGTTTCTGAGCCATATTGTAACAGATTATGAGCTCAACAAAGAGCAAAACCCAACTGTAGAAGTCAGACAAGTCGCATATGATAGACAGTCTGTTTTGCCAAACATAAAAAGTTTAATTGCTAGGACTGTAAAAAGCACCAGACAACAACTAGTCACCTGTGAAAAAGAAGTGTGCTACTTACTAGTATTGAATGTGCACTTGTAATACTATACAATATATTTATAAAATTGTATTTTGTTTTATATTACTTTTTTAAGTTTACTTAAGTGTGTTAAGAAACATACAAAAACTAAAGTCATGGATGTGTACACTTCAGTGGCCTTTTATTTCATTTATTTTTGCAAATCCAGTTAAAAAATACTTGTTATCAATTATATTATAAAAATATCATTTTACAGCTGCTAAGCTAAACTGCATGAGATAAGAACATCATGCTCATGTTGCACTCAGAAACGCTTTACTCAGCCTACACATTTTGCTCATCACTAATTAGCATTTACGTATTTAGTCTTTGATGGGCTGTATATATGAAATATGCATAAAGTTACCACAAATTTCTTTCCTTGGTCTGCTGTAGGCTTTGACTGACTCATCATGCTAATCACACATGCTGATATGCAAGTGTGGCTGTTGGGTTTGAAGAACAGGGAAGTGCTATAAGTACAGACTGATGCACTAATCATTTCACCAGTCTTAGCTATTAGCAATATTACTGACATATTAATACTACTAATTTATCATTTAGTTAATACTTTTACAAATAGGTACATGTAGAAACAGATTGCCTGAAACATGGCTTGACTTCTTAAAGGGCACAACACTGATTAAAATTCTGATGAAATTACCACTGCTAATCTTTAAACTGTTACCCCAGCAGATGGTGACAGACCACTGTCTTTGTGAGTGAGCCATTTGAATAATTATTTCAAGCGATTCATTCAAAACACTGATTCATTCAGGAACATAACAATTTATGAAGTGGTAATTGAATCATTCACTCAACCAATTTGTTCAAGACACTGATTCATTCAGGAGTGCTGAACATTTGCTGCTGTGTGTTTGGCCATGGATATGTTTGCAAATATTTTCGTAAAAATAGACAAAGCTAGTTAAAGCAAAATGTAAGTTGTACAATATTAACTTCTTATTTGTTGAGCTCCTGTATGAAAGCAGTATCATAATCATGTTTGTCTGAATATCACCGCGGGTGTGATTTAGCTATATTGCTAGTGTGATATTGCTTAAATATAATTTGATCACATATGATATTAGTTTATAACGCGTGTTGCTTTAGAATAGGCCAAGTGAGCTGGCCAGAGGTGTGTATGTGTATGCTTCTAATAGTGCAAAGATTTGTAGAAAACAGGGTTGGAAAGAATAGCTCTGAGAAAAGAACAAGCATCAGCTACCTGCTTTCGCCTCTGCAGAGACATGAAATGGACAGGAGGGCAGAATCGGCTGACAACCTCGTCTAGCAAGCTTTGATATCTGTATGATGCCCTATAATAAGTCTAGAGATGCTCAGAGTCCCTTCTGGGGTTGTAACAATGAACCAAATGCTTCTGTTATAAATTTCACCACACAGCACGCAAGATGTCAGAGATTAGGATCTATCTCAATCTGTATACCAATCTTTTTCTCATTATTGCTTATTACATTGTGAGTCTGCTGGGGTTGTGGGATGCTGAGTGTCAAGAGAGCCAGAAGATTAGAGAGAAAAGAAACATATACAGTAGGAACCAAGTGCTAAACCAGGATGATTCATGAGTTTTCAAACTCATCTTGGTCTTTGTGAGACCAAGGACTCCTTAATGAAATAGTAATCAACGTGTAAACCTTAAAATAAAAACGACCGTAGGAAGCACAAGGCTTGGCGGCGTATTGATTCAGTGCTGACAGGTGACATTACAAGGTGATTAATTGTGTGTTTAAAGGTCATAGGGTCGCAGGTCAATAAGCAGGCAAATGCTGTGGAAATTAAAATGTACAACGCTTTGCCAGGAAGCATGATTAATTAAACTAATACATCAGATTAAACTGGGCATGCTAAGAGGCAGGATTCCCTTGGCCATTTAATGAGCATGCTCCCACATATAATTATGTTAGAGAAGGCAGGGAAGGTGACAGCACACTAAAGAAATTACAATACGCACTGCAATTTAGAAGTACACACAATTAAAAACCATGATGTATTTATAGGACACAACAGAATTGCCCTGATCCCGTGAGGGTTTCTGTTGCACTGCTTCAGAATTAAGCGATCAAAGGTTCCTGTGAGAAAGGATGTGCGACTGAAAGCGGTAGTGTAAAAATAGGCTCAGAACCGGGTTGTTGCTATGGAAGAGTATGTAGAAATCCTGGAATTCCTCACCCACACACATACGGATGCACAAGGAGTGCTCCATATTGATGCGCTGTTGTTTTTCTTTACAGTTGAATTAATTCACCCCCTTCCTGTTCTTTCCTCCAGGAAAATGTAACAACTTGGTATAATTGGACTGTACATAGCACTTGTAGTTTGTGTGAGATGTGAAAAGACGTTCTGCAAATACTGTGAGACAAAGCTCTTATACAAAAATAGAGCATTTTGAACCAAACATGCTTATGGTGTATCGGATGATACCGCTGCAATATCATTCTTTAGTATTACATGCAAATGCGATGACATTGATCTTACATGTAGGCAAATCCAGTGTGAACAATGTCCGAACAAATTGCAAATGAATTATTATTTTTCTTTATGGTTGATGTTGCTTTTGATAAATGTAATGCATAACGTAATTGTCTAAATATAAATAATATTTTTTATATTTTTAAGACTAAGGCTTTTTTTGTGAAACGTTTTGCTTTTAAAAAATAAAAAATATATAAATATGAACACTTCTGTGAACACTTCTGTTCAGACTACTGTTACTGCTCAGTCTGGGTTATGTAAGATTTTTTTTATGTTTTTTTAATTATGTGCTCTCACCAAGGCTGCAAGGCTGCTACAGTGATATTGTGAAATATTATTACAATTTAAAATAACCATTTTCTACTTTAATATAATTTAAAATGTAATTTATTCCTGTGATTCAAAGCTGAAT
>NW_015509201.1:0-680 GCF_001515645.1 Sinocyclocheilus grahami | reverse complement strand
ATAATATAATATAATATAATATAATATAATATAATATAATTCGTTTTTGTAATTTAGCTGTGCTTTTGCCATTTTTATTTTTTTATATGTCTATATAATAATATAATATAATATAATTCGTTTTTGTAATTTAGCTGTGTTTTGGCATTTTTATTTTTATATAATAATATAATATAATATAATTTTTATTAATTTTTATTTCAAAAACAAAAACTAAATGAATAACTTAAACTAAATGAAAATGAGAAATGTTGCTTTTTTATATTTTATTTTATTTTCAGTTAATGTTTTTTATTATTATTATTATTAAGTAACAAAAATGTTTTTGTTATAGTTTTAGTTTCAAGTAAATACAATAGCCCTGTTTAGCGTCTCTTTTATTAAATTAAACAACTGAATCATGTACTGTATGATTTGTGAAATATTGTTATTTTAAATGACAAGTAACATTTAATCATTTTAATGTATACTCTAAAGAAGCATTGTTCACAGTTTTTATATTTATACAGTACCTGTACATTCATTTTACACAACATTAAATGGATAATTCATCAATGAAACTTCTGTCATCTTTAACTCACCTCGTGTGGGTAGTGTGGGTAACCAAACAGTTGCTGGTAGCCACTGACTTCCATAGAATGGAAAACAAAATATTATGGAAGTCTTCAGGAACCAGCAAC
>NW_015509200.1:14780-16313 GCF_001515645.1 Sinocyclocheilus grahami | reverse complement strand
GTCATTCTTAGTTATTTGTTGTATAGTGATGTTAAGAGCTCATTCCGTGTTTGTGCTTGTCACCATGATTGACGTTTGTGTTAAGCATTGAGCACTGTTTGTGATTGTGTTGAACTATTGCTTTTAATATCTTTGCAGTAGCACAGTGGAAATTATACAGTTGCTGTCAATGGGAGAATTTTAAAAGAATTTGGACTTTTTGATCTGAAACATCTGCAAATTAATTTGTAATCTGTTGAGGATCGTCTTACACAATATAGTTAATGAGTTAAGCATCAACTATCTTCTAACTAACAACTGTATTTTAATTTATTTTCACCAAGGCTGCATATACGTATTTGATCAGAAATACAGTAAAAACAGTAATATTTTGAAATATTATTACCATTTAAAATAACTCTTTTCTATCTTAATACATTTTAAAATGTAATTTATTCCTGAATTTTCAGCAGTCATTACTCCAGTCTTCAGTGTCACATGATCCTTCAGTAATCATTCTAATATGCATATTTGCTGCTCAAGAAACATTTGTTATTATTTTCAATATTGAAACAGTTGTGCTGCTTAATACTTGTAGTGTACTTTTACTAAGACCTCTGTTACCTGGGAATTAAACCTATGACCAATTGGCATTGCTAGTGCCATGCTCTGTTTAAGCTACAGGAATCCAAAAATGTCATCACATTGCCTTGTTTTTTAAACCAACTTTTTCTCAACAACTTCTCTTTTTTTTCTTATTTTACTGTGCAATCCCACCTAATGACCCTGACTAAATCATTCCAGCTGTGAAAGCATGTAAGTAAGCCCTGATGATGACACAGCATCCATGTAAGCAGTATCTTTTACTTAAGAAACTTTATACCGCTCATGCAATTAAGCGCTCTTACAAAGGACATGTGCAACATAATCTTGTTGGTTTTTATTGAGAACAGTGTATCACTAAATTACGGATGTTGCTTTACCTCTAAATCTCACTAGATGTACCATCTGCCTCAGGATCAAAACCCTAAACAGTGGGCAATGAAAATCAGCTTAGTCAAAAATCAGACCAGGCACTCTGCCAAGCAAGTTTCACCTCAATTAAACTGCGGGGACAAGCCTGCTAATTCAGTGCATTTAACATTTGCCATGGAGTTATACACAAACTGCAGACTTGTTTACGGTCAGGCCAGCTGGACGCCACTGCTAAATTGTGTTAGAGGGCTATATGCAGCAATTTCTTTATAAACTAGAGTAGTACTTTAAAAACCGTTATGGAACAGCATCTAGCAGCAAGGCGACACATTAATCTTTCTTTGGCTTCTGCAGAAAGTGCTACACTACATGGCCAAAGGTATGTATGTGGACGCCTCTTTCAGTTACATGATGTATAAAACAAGAGTGTTGCATATTAAGCCTGGCCTATATTAAGTACATTTATTAATGTTTTTATAAACACTACTGTTCAAAAGTATGGGGGTTGTAAGATTTTATTTTTATTTTATTTATTAAATTGATAGTAAAGACATTTATAATGTCACATGTTTTTTTTTT
>NW_015509200.1:12875-13446 GCF_001515645.1 Sinocyclocheilus grahami | reverse complement strand
CTAACCATTTCTGGTAAGATCAGACCTGACGGAAGAACTGTACGGTGATATGATTCATCTTCTTAAGGCGCAGTAAGTGTTTTTGTTTCTCTGACAACATTTAGCACAGTAATTTAGATTTTATGGTCAAATCGAACAATTTAAATAGAGCCCAAAGCTTTTTAAGGATTATTTTGAGGTTATTGAAATGCAGTTTAAAAGGATAGCCCAGCTAACAAAAATATGTTCTAAGAACATTTTAATAATGTTACCATTAAGTCATGAAAACATTATTTTTCTTCTGTGGAAAACAAGATATTTTAAAGAATGTTTTGAATGATTTACACATACACTGAAAGATAATGGGGTCCAAAAACAGCACTGAAGAAAGAAAGTCATACAGGTTTGGTACAACATGACAGTGGGTTAGAAAATTACACAATGTTCACTTTTAGGTTAACAGTTTTTTCCCCCTTAACTTTTAAGATGACTTTAAATTATTTAAATTAATACATTATTCCCAAAAGGATAGTCTACCGAAAAATTAAAAAACTGTATCATCATTTACTCACCTTTATGTTGCTTCAAACCT
>NW_015509200.1:10679-11587 GCF_001515645.1 Sinocyclocheilus grahami | reverse complement strand
GGTGCTCTCTTGCAAAACACAACCAAAGAGGGCGGGGTTAAAGCCCACTGCGCGTATGGACCAATAGCATTACGTCGAAACAAAAACGTCAAATAGCCTCTGGACCAATCGGAGTGTTGCTATTAAAATCGTGTTGCCTTGTGTGACATAAAAGCTCCTCAAACGAAAGACCGTTGTTTATGATTCGGTCAGTGGAGATTTCCACGCAGTAACTTATATTCAAAACAATATAGTTAAAACAATCATCTAATGCAATTGCGCATCTTTACAATCCATCAAAATCAGGTCGTGCTTGTTTGAGACAGTGAACTGGGACATGTGGAGTTGTGGCGATATAACGGGCATCTGGCAACCCCGTGAAGGCGACGCGCTTCGATGTGATACAGTTGTGGTGAGCGCAGCGTCGAGACGGTCAGAGTCGCATTTTAAAGCGGTGAATGGCACAGCTTAAGCGAACGACTGTGCTTTGTTCCTCGCTTACAAAGAGTTCTTATGTAACCCACTCATCGTCTATCGTGACGGATCTACTGCTCAAGGTACGTTTCTTTTACACGTAACCCAAAAGTGTTGCGGCGTTACAATGTATTTGCGTTAACATCCAGCAGCATCTCAATCTACTTTCCTTCAGCGAGAACCTAAACAACCCTTTTCCTTGTTTTAGTCCACCTTAAGTTTTTGAGTATTTAAAAACGGGTCTTACGTCTCGTATGTTTTGACTGGGGGGGAATGATGCGGACTTGGCACGTGCCAACCTTTGAATTGAACTGTATGGGACGACAGCCGAGCTGTCAGTGATCCGTCCGCTTGGTCTGTCAAACCCTGATGTGTGAGTGTCAAATGAGATAAAACACTAATTATATAGTTCGAGACTACCTTTATAGCCTAATCGTTTGATTGTAAGTGCTTCT
>NW_015509200.1:8910-9884 GCF_001515645.1 Sinocyclocheilus grahami | reverse complement strand
TTTGCGCAATCATGATTGTGTACAGAGACCTGAAATGATGGACTTTCAACAAAGAAAGACCTTCCGGTGTTGCCGTGTCTCTTCTTTATGGGCTAAAACGTGCATTCACTGCCTATGATGTGTAATGTTTTAAGCCTTATTAATTTGTGTGGTTCTTTGCATGATCATTGAGGATTCTTCCAATAGTGAAGATAGTTCTGACCCAGCCACTAGAAGGCGGCAGTGGGGATTGAGATGTTTTTACTCGGAGATTGTCAGCCAATTCTGATGCTCAAGCACTATCATTGGTACTGAATGTGAACTACGGAGAAATTACTCTGGAGGTTTTGTACTTGTGAACTGAATGAATTGCCGCTTCAGATCAGTTTTAGTACTGCAACACCACACTTTGAGCATCTTAGATGAAACACTCTGAATATTAGATTAGGCCCTTTGGTTCTCAAATCCACATTGTCATAGATCATTTTAAATGTGCTGCAAAATGTGTTCAGTATTGCACGATTCATTCAAGTTCATTCAAGAACCTAAAAACCTATCTCAAAATGTAGAATATCACTGTCAAAATGTGGATGTATACTAATATGAAGTAATGTGATCTTAAAAGGCTTTCTACAGCAAGCCTTGGGGTTGGAGGTCGCAAGAAATAAGACCATCACAGATTAGCTAGTGCTTTAATCCCACTCTGTATCCTAGTGACCGTTTCAGCCTTGATTGAAGAATCAGGCTTAGCCAATGGCCAACAGATGATTACTGCGTTTTAGTGAAACATTTTTGACATTGCTATATTTTAGGGATGTACCAATATTAAAATTCTGATACCAATGCATGGATAATTTGATGTTACAGGTGATATTAAAACTCTATACAGTTTTGTGCAAGCAGAAATAACAAATAAAATACATTTAAAATTAAATTTAATATTTTTAAATAATAGGCATCACAACATTATTAACTTAGTAAGATATATTTTAATA
>NW_015509200.1:6917-7257 GCF_001515645.1 Sinocyclocheilus grahami | reverse complement strand
AATAATGTTATTTTTAGCAACATCATATGACCCCTTTAATATTAAAAATATGGTACAGATATATTGTGCAACCCTAACTCCATTAAGGTTACCTAAAAGCTTTTCTGGTTTTAACAGCTGAGACAGTGGGTAGATAGTGGGTGCATGTGCATAATTGTTAAGGAATGGTTGACATGTGACCTGTGCGCTCCTTTTGTAATCGTTCAGAAATGCCATCAACACATGGCTGTCAAACTCGGGAGTGAGTGCATGATTCTGCTCACAAAGCACTTTCTACATCAAATGTTCCCATTCTTTCTTCACCCTTTGAATAGAAGCCACAGCGTGATTTTTCTAAAAT
>NW_015509200.1:1917-3339 GCF_001515645.1 Sinocyclocheilus grahami | reverse complement strand
CAACCTCCCTTCATGTCTTGTTAAAGAAACTCTTCTCGGGCTGCTCTTCTTATTAAGTGATGCTGTGGTCTGGTTTCAGCACATGCCTGTGGAGGATTCCCAAACAGATCAATGTCAAATCCAGTGCAGCATATCCGTAACAGAAGTGTGGAAGCTCTATTAATTTAATACCAACACCTTCTTGATTTCTCTTTCACGAATGTGAAATGCGAGACCAAACATTGCTTAACCACAATAATAAATCAGTTAAGAGGCTGTTCCTCGGTGGTGTGGAGTGATTTAAATCCAGATGATGCTGGCTTTAAACATCTGTCAGTGACTGAGTAAAACATCCATGCCTTCCATTTGTTCAGTGTTTTCTTTATGATCTTTATGATGTAGCCTTCTCATTAGCTTTACTAGTTTGAACATCCCACTCAGCTTGTGTGTCAGCAACAACTGGGATCTGTTTCTCCTCTGTGAAATATAAACTGGAG
Source organism: Sinocyclocheilus grahami (assembly GCF_001515645.1). Taxonomy (NCBI): domain Eukaryota; kingdom Metazoa; phylum Chordata; class Actinopteri; order Cypriniformes; family Cyprinidae; genus Sinocyclocheilus; species Sinocyclocheilus grahami. The sequence continues at coordinate 2,863 of NW_015509200.1, read as the reverse complement.
TGGGTTTCTAGCAAATGAACGTTTGGGAAGTGAGCTTGAACCTAAAGCAGACAGGGAAGAGGATGAAACCGTGACTCATCCTGTGACACATTTCAGGGAAGATGTTCCTGAACAAAATCGCTTCCTCCTGTGTAGCGCCTCATCCATTACACTGAGAATTCTGGGTGTGGAATTCCTGTTTACCATCTGTCAGCACTAACAGCCTGCGGCCAAGAAATCCATCATGAGCAAGGCCCCTCTCCATCAAAGTAACTCTGCGCAGACCTTGAAAGAGAGCATTAAGTTCCTCGTACTTATCAGAGGCGGCTGATGCGCATAGAATGTCACGGTTTAATGAGGGAGGCTCTGACGTTTATCTGAGTGTATGGCTAACGCCATAAGATAGACGTCACATTTAACATCAACATGGAATTCAGTGTTTGCTTGTCACCTCAGTTTTATTTCTGTCAGGGATTCGGAAGGAAAGACAGTCAGCGGTTTGTAGATGTTGAATGACGTGAAGAATTTGAAATATATTAATGGTTAAGTTAGTATGCTTGATTACCAAGGAGAAAAACAGTGTAGAGTTTTAAGTGAAATATAAAGTGTGAATAAAAAAAATCCAGGTAAATATCACTTGTGAGCAGAATATTATTTTGCATCATGTCATGTATTTAGGACGTGTGAATTGCCTCATCGTCATTTCCATCACGGATTGCTGCTAAACACAATGCGTCATTTGTGATGTTGTGGAAATGTTGAATTACTTTTTAATTAAACTGACAAATGATATGTTCATACACCGTTGAACATGGTTAGGGGCCTTTCACACAGAACGCAATGTTGACTTGCTGCATTAAAAACGTTCAGTTGGCTCAATTAAATTATGTAAACTAAATGTCTTTTAACATTGGTTCTTTAGTTGAACCAACTGAAAATTTTCAGTGCAGCAAGTCAGCTTAAAATT
>NW_015509200.1:0-863 GCF_001515645.1 Sinocyclocheilus grahami | reverse complement strand
TGAAGAACCTTTTGAAGCACCTTTATTTTTAAGAGTGTATGGTGTGAAGGTAATGCAATATTGGCCCTTTAAGAAATTCTTGACGGTAATGAATAAAGGTGATCACACATAATCTCTTTTATGTGGACTGAGATGAAGAGCTGTGTCAATTAAGGGTCACTTTACCATCACCAGCATCCTGGAATAGATTCCCAGTGGTACCAGGCTCAAGTGTCTCAAGAAACTTTATTGGCTGTGTTCCCGGGTGGGTCATTGTGGGTAACCTCCTTCGGGTGTCTTGAGAGGGTCTCATGGGACTGCTCTAAGCGAAGTGGCTTAATGCTTCCACACACCTTTTGTTCCCTTGACGAGACCTGTAAGTAATGTAATGAACACTACAGGTGACCTTTTTTCAAATTGTAGTTTTTGAAATAAGGAAATTAGCCTAGGGGAGCCCATTTTTGTACATTATTTGACAGCCAGAATTTTGGTTTGGCGGTAAAAGAGCTTGAAGAAAAAAGCAAAACAACAATTGTAGCTCACTGATAAAATTAATTTTGCACTAAAAACACCCAGGCCAATGTTTCACTTGCACTTGGAAGTTACCAAAGCAGTGCCAATACATAATTGGAACTTGTTAAGACCTGCAAGATTTGGCCAAATAAAATCACACCACGATTATTTTGATAAATATTACGATTGCAGTTTGAACTGCGATTAGACTATGAACATATCGTATCAGCTAAGATATCAAAGGGATGTTATTTTAGTATTATTTATATGCCGTTATTTTAGATTAGATTTTATATTTTTAGTTATTAATTTATTCAGTGTCATTTATTTATTTTTTAAATATTGTATTTAGATTTTAATTCATTTTTTTT
>NW_015509199.1:14638-16314 GCF_001515645.1 Sinocyclocheilus grahami | reverse complement strand
CTGTATAATTAATTACTGGTATAAAGCAGACTTATGATCATATTTTGAGCACAATGTTTTTGGCAAAGAGTTCTTAAAGAATTAGAATGAAATTTTTAAAGCTTTTTGACTAATGGATCAGTGTTTCAGACAGTGTTTATTTATTTATTTTGTCCACAGATGCACCTCAGCCTTCACTGTGTATATATATATGTATATATAGTTTGGAGTTGGTAGATTTTGTTTCCTTTTTTTGAAAGCATTCTCTTAAGCTTCAGCGTTAGTTCAGTAATCGAGTCAGAGGTGAAGGATTCCTTTGACTAATTCAAAACGTTCAAATATTAAACTGTTCAAAAGAACCAGTTCATAAGAGTTATATGTTTCGTTAGTCGTATCAGAATCGTAGGTTACTACGCTGAACGAGTTGTACGTTTGTTTCTGGTATACAACCCGCGAGGACAACTCGACATCGAAATAAAAAGACGATTCTTCTTCTGAGAACTCACATTCACAACTCAGATATAGGCCTAATATTAACTACAGTAAACTCTGAAATATAAGTACTTGATTTATGGAGAAATGCACTGGTCTGATGTCAGGATCTGCATGAATTCAGTAAATAACCTTTTGATTTAGTTTTTTTTTTTACAAGTTTACTGTTAATGCATACATGTAAGCAAATGGAGAGGAATTCATCTTGAACAATTCCATTAGAATTAATGCTTTTAGTATCGATTAAGTGGTAGTGTGGAATAGCCTTGAATGAATAACCACACATTTATCCTAAAAGAATACTCAAACTTTTATCATTATCGTTATATATTATGTCACATCCCACATCTCCTGTCAATTTAAAATGAATGGTTATTGTAAAGACTGTTTACAGTAACAACTAAACAATGATATATGCTCATTGGCCTAAAAACATTATTGGTCAATTTCAGAGATCTTCAAGGTCACAAAACATCTTTGTGTGAGTCTCTGTGAGCACTTTAAACCTTCTAAAGGGTTTATTCTGGCTATAATAGTGCACGAGATTTATGGCCTGAAAAGCATTGTTAAAGACGGGTCAGGTAATGGTCAGTCTCTCAGAGGAATTATAAAATTCATTATGCTGCATTGAACACTGAACCAATCTTCACATCCTTCATGCAATGTAGAAGGTGAAAACAGGGTCAGACACACATCCGTTTGCATTTTTGAAGGTTTAAAAGTGTAAACATTACATTACATTATCCTTAATTTATTGCATTATCCATAACTTATTACATGATCCATAACTTATCCTTTCAACCATGTCAGATCAATTTAGTATTTTTCTCTATATTTGTTATGGTTTCTTAATGGGAACTGTACATGCCCATTCATAACTCACCATGCTATTTTCCTGCTTGAATAAATACATTTTAGTGCTTTTACAGTGATGTCATACCAATAAAAATGCAATATCAATTACATTTTGAAAGCCCCAGCATAATGTCTCTCTCTAGGGGAACTGGGGGCAGAAGTTGGAACAAGGGCACGATCTGATAATTTCTATCCTCTTTATAACCTTCATGAAAAAGTTTGATTTCCATAAGTAGCCTCCCCTGGAAATGGCCCTTGTACACAGGAGTTATAAATCTCTACAATGCACAAAGGCACATTTTACTAAGATAAACTAGGGATTTCTGAGGACACATAGCCTACATCAGAGA
>NW_015509199.1:12824-14057 GCF_001515645.1 Sinocyclocheilus grahami | reverse complement strand
TATATCTCTGATATAATTATATCCCCCAAATGTATAGTAAATATTGCATTATCATATAAATATATTAATATTGCATAAGTTTCAAAAACATCTGACTGCATGTCTTAAAATATGTAGGCTATTTTATTATATGATTTATTATATGATCCCAAGCTCTGCAGCAGCAATTTCAGTGATGTTTCTACCCTTCATGTGTTCAGGTGTTTGACAAGTGATTTTATCATGATGAAAAAGTATTTTTTCATTCATATGTAGCCAATGCCATAGATATGCCCAACTAAAGTTGCAGTGCCATGGATTACAAGACAACACAGCATACAAACGTCCATCCAATATACAGTACCTGGAGTCAGGTTTTGCAGGTAGTTATTTCTGTGGTCAAGCAAAACAAGTTTGTCCTGCTTAAGGAAAAGTCTAGCAGGCAGGCTCTCAAAACGGTTGCCACTCAAGCATATCTGGCGAAGGTTTGGATTACCAATGAAGGCTGATGGATCTAAGGATTTCAGTCTGTTGTTTTCCAGGTACAGAGCCTCAAGTTTTGTCAGAGAGGTCAGAGCTCCAGGAGTCAGTTCCTCCATCTGGTTATTTTGGAAGTCTATGCTCTCTAGATTGTTGAGTCTTTGCAGGAAGGCCACGGGTAGCTGGGTGAGTTTGTTAGATGACAAATCTAACCTCTGGAGAGAGCTGTTTACTGGCAGACAGCCAGCATCCATCTCGGAGAGCAGGTTATCTGAGAGTAAGAATGATGAAACAATTGCGATGGTAAAGCTGTCAGTTTGTTACCTATTAGGGTAGAAGCTATTATTAACCGATACACAAAGACACATACGTACAAGAGTGCTTGTTCTGTCTGTGGCTTTGTGAGTGAAGGACCGAATCAAAACAGCGACTGGGAATGTGAAATTGCTTTTACGCAACATATCCTTAAGATAATATTGAGTAACTTGCTTTTTAGACAAAATACTTTGACTATTTTTGCTCTGTCAACCTAAAACGTGTCAAACGAAGCCAAAGCCAAATCTATCTTTGTGCGTCTTCTTGACACAATGGTGTTATTCCTGAATGATGCAGTGTTTTGAAGGAATTGTTTGAGAGAATCATCCAATGAATCAAGCAGATAATTATTTTGTTCCTGAATGATTCAGTGTTTTTAAAAGAATAGATTGTTCCAAACCTGTATGAGTTGAGATGAACACAGATGATAATATTTTGAAGAATGTTGGTAACCAAACA
>NW_015509199.1:7271-9718 GCF_001515645.1 Sinocyclocheilus grahami | reverse complement strand
TTTTTTCTTTTAATTTAGCAAATGCTTGTATTTAAAGCGACTTGCATAAAAGGAGCAAATATAAGAAGCAACCACATTAGCAATGCTCCAAAACACATTTGAGCAGAAGAGTTTGAGCTAGTACAGATGTGCAAGTAGGAAACAGGAAAGAAGATTTTTTATGATTATAGAAAGTGACTTTGTATAAATAGTTATGAATTACGCATTCAAATGTTCATGGAAGAGCTGTGTTGTCAAACAATGATAAAATATCAGCCTCCTTAACACAAAACTGTGGTCTAACTAATGAAACAAGCCCCCTACAAATGATCATATTAACAGAACTATAATATATTATTAACAGAAACTGTGAGTGTCAGTATAGGTAAATTAATCACAAATCAATTTGCGATTCCAGATGTTTCAAGAACTGTATGCTCTTCTATAAAAACAATAATTATTAAGAGAAGTAAGAAATATGATTCAGTTTCTATCTTAATTTTATTTTTAGCACTTTAATTAAGATAATAAAAATTAATATCAACTATTATTAGAATTAAATATATACACATTTTATATAATTCAACAACAATTTAATATTCTGCGGTCCCCTTTGGAAGTTTGCCGAGGCCCCCTAGTGGGCCTCACCTCCTGGTTAAGAACCACTGCTTTTAAAAATCATATTTCAACCTCAAATGACAGTGTATCTCCATGTAACATAATTCTCCATAATTCCCAAGCTCCTTTGTAAGAAATGGATCTGTGGAGAGGTTCTCACCTGGTCTTAGGTGAGGGCTGCTGTCGGGTGGAATACACTTTGACGGCTCCTCTGTGTGAAAGTCTGGGGGATGAACAGGCTGACAGGTGAGGAGAGGGCTGAGGGGACAGGCCACTTGGTGCAGCCTCGGAGGGGGGAGAAGCTATAGCTATGTTTGAGGAGCGGGCTATAGGTTTACGTGGGACCCTTTTGAGCAAGCGGCTGACCCATTTCTGCTGCTCTTCTGTGGAGTTGGCCAGCAGCAGTAGCTCTTTCGCCGTGGACATGTCATAGTTCACTGGAGAAAAATTTTTACCAAACAGGTCAGTTTCAATCTAAAATACACTACATGGAGGTTCAAAAGTCCATATTTAAAATAAACAAACAAACATTTGGAGTCAGTATGGATGCATCAAATTCATAAAAAGTGGCAGTAAAGACATTTATAATATTAATAATGTTAAAAAGAATATGTAAAGTAAAATGTAAAAAAAAAATATATATATATATATAATGGTTACAAAATGAAAATGGTTTACAGAAATATTAAGCAGGCCAGCTGTTTTCAGCATTGATAATAAGCAATGACACTGAAGACTGGAGTAACGGCCTCTGAAAATTTAGCTTTGTTATTACAGATACAAAATACATTTTACAATATATTAAAATAGAGAATTATTTTAAATTGTAATGATATTTCACAATATTACTACATTTTTTTTATCAAATACATGCAGACCACAAACATTTAAATGGTAGTGTAAATAAATAAATACATAAAAATGAATAATAATAATAATAAAATTGATAGTAATTAAATTTTTTTAACAATTATAATTTTATAATTTATATATATATCTGACGATTAATTATATTATATGTTTTATGAATATGTGGCGGTAATATATTAATAAATATTATTTATATTATAATAAAATATTTAAAATAATTGAATATTTAAAAAAAAAAATTATAAATATTCTAAGGAATTTATAGCATCTATATTTTAATTCACATTTCATTTCAGTAGCAAAAATGCTAAATTCTAATGTGTATAAATTAGAATTGTTTAGTGCTTTGTGAGTGGGACCTCCTGACCTCTGCAAGGAGCTAGGACCTCTTCTTTGCGATCTATGTGGTCTTTATGGCATTTGATTCGGCAGCGCCTGCACTCCAGGGCTGGTGGGGGCTTGAAGACGTGCCACAGAGGCCTTGGACATGCTTCACAGCTAGAGGGGAAGTGGTAAAGCGTAAGCACGAACTCGTGACCTTTGTGTGGGATAAATGACGACCTTTCAGCTGCTGATAAGGGTTCCATTGCAAGCTCCTCTTTCTTGCTCTCTCCCTCATTGGCATATAATATCTACAGACAGAACAGAAGAAGAAAGCTGAAGTTTGGAAAGATTATTCTCAAAGAATGATAAAACATTTCCTGGAGGGACAAATTAAGCATGTTACCTGGAAGATGCGTGGGATTTCTCTGGGGTCTGCGCGGTACACATCTGTCTGAGTGACAGGTCTCACATGGAAGAGTTTGCTAAGAGGGGAAAAAGGCGGCAGAAAAATTAATGGGTTGGCTAATGCTGTGCAAGAGAGCAGTAAATGTTAATTAAATGTTTACAGTGCATGTAGTATGTATTATGTAATTTCATCCATTTGATTATTTAAAAAAAAATAAAAAAATAGATGCAAATAGTTTATAAAAAAAAAA
>NW_015509199.1:5391-7090 GCF_001515645.1 Sinocyclocheilus grahami | reverse complement strand
AAAAAAAGAATAAAAATGGCAAAAACACAAAATTACTAAAACCTTAACTAAAATACAAATGAAATTGAAGAAAAAATAAACTGTACTAATATAACACTGTTTCAAATATACACATTTTAAATTTACATAAGTTTTCAAACTCACTCCAAGTCCAGAATCATGAATGGGCTGGACTGCTCTCTGTCTTGCTCCGAGTCATAAAACAGGATCTTCTTGCTGCTTACCACCACATACTGCAATTTACACAGATACACGCACAGATGATCAGAGAGGGTTTTTTATTGTGACATGTGAGAATGTATGTCTAAACCGTTACCTTCTTTTCCCATCCAAACCGTTTGGTGTTTCTGGTGGGCATTGAGAGCCATCCCTCGAGACTAGAATCTGTGGTAAAAGAAAAACAGAAGAGTGTTTTACAAATTCAGTAATTATTTACACGTTTTGTCAAACTGAAAATGACCAAGCAGATTCATTTTTCTTCAAGCAATTTTAAGCCTTCAAAAACGTCTTTCCCAGGTGCATAACGCAAACCAGTACTGGAGGTCTCCTGGAATCAAAATGTTTTAGTAGTGTTATTGGAGTTTCAAAAAACACACATGGTGATCAGTGCGATTATGTGCAAAATGATGGCAAATCTAATGAGCATCACACCATATTGGAAAGTGTGGCTGTGTTTCAAAACATAATGCAGTGGTTCCCAACCTTTTTGTCTTATGTACCCCAACAGCCCCATCAGTAGTTACCTCTTCATCAACATCAGACCAGAACTGTTGTAGAGGACATATATTCTGCTACGAGCACCACAATTATTGATGTGAGTTTTTAATATCTCAATGTGTTAAGCCATTAATTACAATAATACATAATAAATTAATTAATTAATTTTAAAAAGTTAATCGTTTATTTTTTTTAATTCCTAATGTTTTAAAGTCATTATTTTTATAGGTTAAACAAAGCCATTTTTATAAGTTAAACCTGTTTTAACAAAGCAAAATATAAATATTTCCAATTACCTGCTTGGAGTACAGTATGCGTACACTTAGTTGGGAATCACTGACCTAGTGAGCTGCCTACCTAGACAGCATTTTTCGGCTTCATAGGCTCTTTCACGCCCCAAAATGCTGTCTAGGTGTTTAGTATTTGAACTCCACACTGAATGGAAATAAAGAAGAGCAAGGGGCAGTAAGCGTGCTGATTTGTTTCCATGCAGGGTCACCTGCAGACTCTTGGTCAGTAGGTTTCTCATATGTGAGGGCGGGCCGTTGCCCCCACTCGACTTCCTCATCCTCCTCTGAGTCGGAGGGGAACCAAGGAGCAATCCGGCATGGCCGGGTATCAATACACACTGACTTGGAGCTTCGTTGGTATGTGAAGGACATAGACTCCGAGGTGTGTGAATGTGTGATGCGCACTACAGCGGCATCACAGTGAGAGTGGGAAAGAGTGAACGAAGAATGAAGGAAAAGAAGCAAAAGGATGCATACATTTAGTATGCCACTGTGACCAGGGGAAGAAAGGAACATTAAAAAGAGGGGGAGAAGTAAACAAAAAAGAAAGATAGAGTGAAATGGAAAACAGGTAAAAAAGAAAAACAGTGGCAGTTACGTATTGATTATATGTGTTCTAGAGTCAGTGGATAATCGGGGTAAAATATCATTAATAAAATGAATAGATAGATAGATAGATAGATAGATAGATA
>NW_015509199.1:0-655 GCF_001515645.1 Sinocyclocheilus grahami | reverse complement strand
ATCAGCTACCTGCCTCGGACCTTAAAATAACACTATTCATATTTAAACTCGCTGCGGGCAGCTCCACCACAACACAACAACACAACAACACTGCCCAGTGTGTCTTTCAGCGAGGAGCACACCACCACTACACACTCAAACATAAACGTTTGCTTTCACTCACTCACATAGACCTGCACATAAGTGTGATCCCTAGAATGTAACACAATCTCTTTCAAGGAAGCTCGGTAGATGCTAATTCACAGCTACATCTGTCTAATGAACATAAACAGGCATAGACACACATGCACTTACCTTGTAGGTCATTGATAGTCTCTGAGCCGAGGCTTCTCTCTCGCTTCTCCACCTGCAGTGAGGTTTGCAGGCTCAGTTTCTCCTGTTCCAGACCCTGCCGGCTGCTCTCCAGCTGGGCCAGACGCTCCTGAAACTCCCTGAGAGAGATATCCAGCTGCTGGGACTGTCTCAACGCCTCGCCCTGGGCCTTCTTCAGCCGCTCGGACTCCTCCACCTCAGCCTGAAGCTTAGCATTCATCTCCTCCAACTAAAAACACATTCATTATCAGAATCTCTTTTGTTCTTTTAATTCTATCCCTAAAACAAAACCAAATTTATGCAACTGTCCAAAAGTTTGTGGTGAGTAAGATTTTTTTTTTTT
>NW_015509198.1:15176-16322 GCF_001515645.1 Sinocyclocheilus grahami | reverse complement strand
CAACGGCTTTAAACTTTCAGGCTAGGCTTTCTCAAGCCAACCTAAGGTTTGTCTTGATGAACTCTTGTATCTAGTTCTATATTAACACTGCTTCCAAACTGTGCAAATGACACACGGATGACTCGTTTTGAGTCCGGCATAATCATCTGCGATTCAGCGAATGAGCCAATATAACAACAACAGTCAAAACTAACCTTCAGCCTTGACTCAAGCTATTATTAAAACGGCATTAATGGTGTTGTGGAGTGTAAAGCTAATGGTTTTATTTGTGATGACGCAACAAATCCTGCCGATTGTGCGGCACAATTTCATGCAAAGCCTGCACTCGTTATTCCCAGCCTATCATTCCTGAATCCAAGCTGATGAAAGACTCTCAGGTTGGGAATAAATTAGGTAGACACGCACGTAAAGCCCAGAGAATGGCTGCTGTAATCAAACACAAGAGAATCAGTTGAATATTAATAACCGATTATATATTGTAGTCGGCGCATGCTTTATTTCCTGAGCTTTGCGTAGCAAAATAAAACCCATATTCTGTGATAAGTTAAATGCCATAATCAGGGTTATTAGAGTTGTACAAAACCGAAAATCAAAACACATTTGACACCTGAAATAAAATTAACATTACGCTAATAAACACATTTCAACTAGTTGCCACGCCAACACTTCTCATTTTCATTCATGCGCTAAAATAATGTAAATCTGAAACTAAAATTTTATTTTGATACCCGAAATAAGATAAATGTTAACTTAAATAGAATTGTTTTTTTTATAAATCAGCAAGTTTCAGACATTTCTAATTTAGTTTAACTTGATGTAATAAACGTAATCGTTAACATTGCTACTTAAAATAAAATACACGTCAACTAAAATAAAAATAACTTTTTTTTAATTGTAAAATTAATTTCTTGTTTTAATTTAGTTTAACTTGACGTACTAAAATAACTAAAACTGAAATAAAAATTATATACAAAAACACTAAAGTTGACTGAAACGCAAACAAAATTACGACAACTTTAACTAAAATGAATGAGATTTTGAATAAAAATGGAAAATATAATTATAAACGTTTATAAAAAAACAATATATATAAAAAAAAATTTTTTTTTTTATATATACAATTTTTTTAATGAATAAAATCTATAA
>NW_015509198.1:13330-13678 GCF_001515645.1 Sinocyclocheilus grahami | reverse complement strand
TACATTACAGTTTAACAGAGATTCACAGAGAAAACAGCTGGTTTAAATAGTAAAAATATTTCACAATTTTACTGTATTTCGGATCAAATAAATGCAGGCTTAGAAGAGACTTCTTTAAAGAAAACATTAAAAATCTTACCGTTCAAAAACGTTTGACTGCTAGTGTATAATCAACTTTTTAGACTAAAAACGCAACTTCCAACGGATTTCTATTGCTTTTAAATCAATTTTCCCAAAACAATAGCTTGAGGTTTGAACGTCTCTGCTCCCGAACACTAGAATATAGAAATAACTTTTATTGCATCTTCTGATCACGCTGCATGCCAACAGTTCTTCCTCAGTATTTGT
>NW_015509198.1:10938-11552 GCF_001515645.1 Sinocyclocheilus grahami | reverse complement strand
TATAATAAACCATCATTTCTAAAGCTCTAAATGATCAAACTTTGCTGTTTCACTCAATCTCTTCACGTCTTCTGTCTCTGATTGAGAGTTTAGAGTGTTTAATCCAGTAAAAGCTCTTGTAGAAACTCTTCTCGTGTCAAATCTTGACTGGTTTTGATCAAGTAAGCGTCAGAATAATATCTCCAGATGAACACTTACTGCACTGAAGCAGCTCAGCTTTACTTGATTCTCCATCAATCATGTTTTAGAGTCTCAAATCTGATCCTCAGGATCTTTTGAGGAGCGTTTGTTTCCAGAAGCTTTACTTTCACTGTTCCTCAGCGGAGGAATGATCTTCACAAGCCTCCAGAACATCTCACATCTTCTGAGGAGCCTTTATTTCTTCAGCTCTCTATCACTGCATTATATGTTTGGAGCATTTCACTCTCATCATCTCTCTGAGACATGTTACTGGAGATATAGAGTCGACTGATATTTAGATCAGTTTATGTCAGTATCTGCTGCACTGTTATCTCACTGATATCAGAAGGAAACACGATGCATTAAGAGCCGGGCGTGAAAACATTTTGAAATTTGAAGATCAAGGTAAATTGTACTTAATTTGTCTTCCGGGA
>NW_015509198.1:10373-10636 GCF_001515645.1 Sinocyclocheilus grahami | reverse complement strand
CCCATTCACTGCAGAGACACTGATGCAATGCTGCATTCCTCCAAACCTTTAACAGTGAACAACATTAGATGTTAAATCAGTAACGGATCAGAACGGACCTCTGTTGTTTGTTCATCTGATCGCCGAAGCCGACAGTATTAACCACGGTGAGCTTCAGACGAACGTTGCTCTCCTGAAGATCGTACGTCTGCGCTCGCAACTTCACCTTCGGCTCAAAGTGGGACGACTCGAAATTCTCAAAATTGGTGTTGAAAAGAGTGTCC
>NW_015509198.1:7701-8753 GCF_001515645.1 Sinocyclocheilus grahami | reverse complement strand
ATGCAAATGAGCTGCTGCGCCCCGCCCCCTTTTCCAGAATAGAGCCATATGAGTTTAAACGTCTGATATATGGTTTTCTGATAGGTAGGCCTATTTATCACCGTAGCACTCGCGTCTCGCACGTTTAGAAAGCCATGTAACATTAACACAAGTTCAACTTTTAAAAAACACGTCTCGAGACTTTACGGCGGTTTTCACCATCTCACTGCAACTCGCGTTTTTAAATTTAAAAAAGTACTCTGGTTTTTGGCCCTTCGTATTAAACTATACATGCATGATGCTGCTTTGTTTCTAATTGTTTAAGCAACTTAATTAATTATAGATGGAACTCAACGCATTAGACACGAGGGCTGTCAAAATGGTTGAAAAACTAAATTCGAATTTTGCACTCAAATATGAATTATAAACGTTATTTATTTTTTTCAAAGATAGTCGTGTTATTTTATTGCTTTGAAGACACGTGCACTAGTGATATTTCGCTCGATACACCCTCAAGCCAAAAGCTTGTTTCAAAATGCCTTTTAAATTCTAATAGAATTCGAATATTATCGAGTACAAAATTCGAATTTAGTTTTTCAGCCATTTCGACGGCCCTCGTGTCTAACACATCGAGTTAATATCTCCTACCTCACGCGCAGTTTCACAAATTTTACATTTTTACAAATTTTAACTTTTAAAACTTTATAAAAATTTTAAACTTTTTTTCAAGTTTAGATTAAAAACCGGATTTTAAATGTGGTCTCAGACTTCTATATCCACTGTATGTTTTATATAACTATAGATATATATGCAATAAATGCGTCGACAAAAATTGTCAAATATTTCTAACGGGTTTAACAACTTAGCTGACGAGAATATTAGCCTATTAGTTATTAATTTAAATTAGGAAATGCTTTCATATTAATATTTCCGGTTGATAAATCTGATGTTTGCATTCTGATTTAGAACAACGTTATTTTCGTATAATTGATAGTTTTATATATTTAGTTTTTATACTTTCAGTTTATTTTAATTTAAGTTCTATTTTGTGTAATTTTGCTTTTTTTATATAT
>NW_015509198.1:5269-6251 GCF_001515645.1 Sinocyclocheilus grahami | reverse complement strand
AGAACGTCAACATGCATGAAGAAAGCAGTGATCTGAATCCTAAATCAGAGGAGGGGGAGGCTGTGAGGGATGCTGAGGCGGAGCTGAGTGTGTCTGACATCGCACTGACTGAGAAACACTGTGAGCTCTCGGATGCAAAGGATAAAGACACTGTGCATGGACATGATGCAATGCAACCAAGTGCTCCTGCGCTCTCTAATGCTCAGCCAACAGGAGAAGCGGAGCTGGAGGCTGGAGCTGGCAGGGCTTCTGTCACGCCTCAGGTCATCATCAGCAGACGGAGAACATCCAGGGGATCTCAGCGGAGTCTGCTGCAGGGCTCTTCTGAGGATGCAGCACATGAGCCACTGCCTGAGGATGGCAGCACCCCGAAATGCAGCCGCAAGAACTTCATAGACCTCATGATGAGCAGTTCTCCACAGGTGGGACAGCTGCAAATGCACATACAGGAATGCAATGCATGTAATAATAATAATGGAAATACACATAATCCATATAAGCACATAGCGCATATAATGTATAATGCACATATTGCATATAATATATAATGGAAAAACACATAATGCACATAGTGCAAATGCACATTATGCTCATAATGCATTTAATATATAATCGAGGTCCACATTATGCATATAATATATATAGTGCAAAATCATGTAATGCTTATAATATATAATGCATGTGCACATAATGCATATAATAAATAATGCAAAATCATATAATGCATCTAACAATGATTATGCTTATAATGCATATAATCCAACTGGACATAATACATATGATTTATAATGCATATGCACATAATGCATGAAATAATAATGATTATGCACATAATGCATGTAATAAATAATACTAAATAATATAATGCAAGTAATAAGGATTATGCTTATAATGCATATAACATATAATGCAAAGTCACGTAATGCATATAATATACTATGCATATGCACATAATACATATAATATGTAATCCACGTACATA
>NW_015509198.1:1917-4161 GCF_001515645.1 Sinocyclocheilus grahami | reverse complement strand
GGTTTCGTTTGTGAACATGAACTAACAATGAACAATACTTCTACAGCATACCTGTATATATATATATTGCTCATTGTTAGTTCATGTTAGTTAACTTTAAATAATGGTAGTTTTAAACAAAAGAAGCACAATCATGTAATAGAAACGAAATGTTTTACACATATTTATAATATTGATTTTTCACAGTTTAAATATATAAAAAATATATACAGTAGCTGCTTTTTACAAGTTTAGGTTGGACGAGGATGAGCAACTGGAAGCAATTTTAATGCAATCATCTCTTTTATAAAAATTATGCACAGCTATTTTATTACAAACGATGTTCTAAAAACACGTAGATGTAATGTAGGTTATTTTTGAATTGATATTTCCACGTGTCACGATCGTCCTGCTCTCCCGTTTCAGTTGCTGTGCCTTTAACGATGGTCCTCCAGACGCAGCGATGATCGTGCACTGAGACTGTTATGATTATCCTGCAAATGTGATTTTTTCCCCCAGTGTGTTTACGTGCTGCGGGTGGAGTTCAAAAAGCTGCTGTTTGGCTGGTTTAAGACGAAGTCTAATCCCACGACCAGAACGGAACAGTTCACCCGAAACACTGCAAGTGAATGGGTGCCGTCAGAACGAGAGCTGAGAAGAACATCACAATAATCCACAGCACTCCAGTCCATCAGGAGAAGACAAAAGCTGAAACAAATCCAGCATTAATGTGCATAATTACTTCAATTTTGGGGTGAACTGTTCCTTTAATAACCCATGAGCCATTACAGTGGCAATGCACTTTCAGCGGATCAAATATACTAAGCTATAGCTTTTGTTTTTGGAGCTTCTAATCGCTAATTACTAGCGATCCCAGATATTAAAACACTAATCCCAAATGTGCATTCTCAGTAATTCCCAATAAAGTGCCTTCACGAGGCACTTGTTGTAGATTAATAATATTCTAAATGTGCTCGGTGTTTTATACACAAGGTTCATACAAACTGTTGAAACCAATGGGATGTTTACGTTTCCTGAGCGGTGTTTGCTGTTGCTATGCAGTTGCTAGGGTGTTCCAGCTGGTTGCTAGGGTGTTCCAGCTGGTTGCTAGGCGATGTGGTAGCATCTCTGTGATAAAGTTTTGACCAGAGCATATGAGTAATGATTCCTGACTTGGCAATCAGCACTAATTAACTTCTGCTCTTAAATTACAGCCGTTAACCATCTGCTGTCAGTGCATTATTTATTTGACATCAACTATCTGATGCGAAGATGCTCAGGAAGCACTAAACGTTCGACACTGACACCTTTCTTGCTTTTACACAACAACGGCATGCATTTGTCTTTGCTTTATCAATAAAAAAATCAAATAAAAAGTCCAAATGAGTGAGGAAATCGTTTATAAATTATGCAATTTTATAAACAGTTTGACCATTATTTGACAGTTTATCTTATAATGTTTAACCTTTTTAAAACATTAAATATAATATAATGAAATAATTGTGACTTACATTGCTTGCAAAAAAATGTATAATAATATATATAGGACATCAGTGTCATGTTATTGGGTGTATAATATGCTAATATAAATATATATCAAATGAACACATACTGTTTTATTGCACATCCTGGTGTTTAGTCGTTTAGCATGTGCCAAGAGTAAATGTTATTCTTTTGTTGGTTCCAATAAGGTTTTTGCACAAACATTTTGGCCCAAAACAAAGCATTATGGGTAAAACATCAAGTCTGTGTGTTATTCCAGAAATAAACAGCTTATTGCACCTGATTGTGCTTCGAAGAGTTTGATGAAACTCTTATGATAGTTACAGAGTTTGGTGTATTCTGGTGGTTTTTGAATATTAAAGGGGTCATAAGATGCCCATTTTCCACAAGTGGATATGATTCTTTAGGGTTTTAATAAAAAGTCTGTAACAGTTTGGTTCAAATTTCTCAATAGTAGTGTAAAAACACCTTTTTTACCCTGTCAAAAACAGCTCTTTTCAGATCAAGCCATTTTTGTAGCATTTTCCTTTAAATGTTAATGAGCTCTGCTGGCTCCGCCCCTCTCTTCCGAGCTGCTCTCTGAGAGATGGTTTATTTTAGCCGCGTTCATCGTGAAACTTGCTAATTAGCATATTATTAGGAAAGGCGATTTGCAAAGATTCATTACAAAACATTATACGCACTTATTCTGTAGATGATTTATATAGATATGCATTTATGCATTTATGTAGATCGGGGGAGCATTCCCTTCAGAAACAAACG
>NW_015509198.1:0-341 GCF_001515645.1 Sinocyclocheilus grahami | reverse complement strand
CGCATTACACAATCAGCAGATATAATAAGCAGAGATAGCACAGAAATCAGCACACGTCTTTGTATAAAACACCCGGTTATTTTCTATGACGACAGGTATGCCGCTGAAGAAACAGAGGTCTGTACTCTCTCCAAACGAGCAGGTTTATGCTCTTCATTCCTCCAGAGATTAACATTGTTCCCAGAGCTGCTTAATGCGCTCGGCGTGTGTGAAGCAACATCAGACCTCACAGCATTAGCCACTGTAGAATTCTCTGCCCCTTTAAATGCTTTTAAACACACATATTTTAAGAAGTAAAGGTTCTGACGTCAACAAACTAGCCAACCACTTATTTTTATCAA
>NW_015509197.1:15520-16332 GCF_001515645.1 Sinocyclocheilus grahami | reverse complement strand
TGCTAATCCCTGACAGGGACAAATTGGGAAAACAGATTAATGGTGAGTGGTCGGGGCCCTAGACCGGAGCCGGGACACGGGAGCGCTTCAGTCAAGGCTGATTGTGGTGAACACACCAATGTGCAGTTACTTTGAAAACACTGATGCAGTGAGCTGGTAGGCAGTGAGGTGAATCCACACACATGGTGGGCAAACTCGGACTAATGCCCCACACCGACACTCGCAGCTGGAGGGAGAGAAAATCATGGACTGTGGAGGAAAATAAGTGGAGCGGCACAATGAAACTGAAGTAAGTCACCATGTTAGAGAAACTTGTGTTTTGAGATTAAAAGTTTGGACTTCAGATTATTTACTGACTTCAATCAAAACTGCTGTCTTAAATTAAGAATTGATGGTTCTTTAGCACCTTGCAGGACATTTGACAGTGTTTTTTCTTTTTAATGATTGAGTTGAATCAGTTTGCAAAGCATGACTCAAGTGTATGGTAGAAATGTTTTTTAACAATCTGTTTAATTTATTTGAAAAGTGTTAAAAAGCAGTATTTAAAAAAGTGTTTCACTACAAAACATATGTCAACACCTTTGAGTGATGAATCAAATGAACCAATGAATAGTTTTTAAACAGGTTCATTGAAACGATCTGAAAGAATCAATAAAATCACTGTTTCTCAAATAAATCAGTCTTTGCAAGCACTTCTGCACGAGTTGTTTTTTTTCTTCTTCTTTCTAGAGATTACTCAGGTGAATCAATGAATAGTTTTTAAACTGGTTCATTGAAACAGTCTGAAAGTTTCTCAGATGAATTTGGCTTTG
>NW_015509197.1:10794-11326 GCF_001515645.1 Sinocyclocheilus grahami | reverse complement strand
CTTAAGGCTATCTATAATACTTGCACAATATGTTAGCATTCATATGATATGAATCTCTTTAGCAGTTGCCCAGGTGGTGAAGGAAATTTAAATATGCCATCTTTACTCATGGGTGCTCAGTTTTGCTGCCAGGTTGTTTGCTAATGCTTTTTGCTGCCCCATTATAGCGTTTTAGGAACAACTTGGTCCGCCTGTGGAATCGAGTTGAATCTTGTGCTTTAATCAAACTGTTCAGTGTTAGCTCATGCTATCTTAGCTTACACTTGATTCTACGGACGGACTAAATGTTCAGAAAGCTCTGGTCTCTAAAAGTCTTAGTGGGTAAATTTTTTGTCCATTTTGCTTCATTGAATATTAATGTTTATTTTAAAGGATGTAAAATTGTTTTCATGGCACATTAAGGCAGTTTTGCTGCCAGACTGTCTGCTAATGCTTTTTGCTGCCCATGATAGTGTTTCAGGGAAAATTCAGTACACCTGTTGAATAGAGTTGAATCTTATATTTTATAAGCTAACTATTTATTGTTAGCTTA
>NW_015509197.1:8850-9258 GCF_001515645.1 Sinocyclocheilus grahami | reverse complement strand
GGGTTGTATGTTGTGATAGCCCCCGAGTGAAAGAGTGCAAATAAATAAGCGTTAGGTGTCCTCCCTGCCAGACAGTGATTAATGAATGAGTGCTGCGGTGAGTTTGAGCGGTAGGATGCTCTTGTTGTCCCCTTTTCATATCTGCAGGGCTTGGCCACCCTACGTTTCAAATCTTCTGTTTGTACCTAGTGGGCAAAGTGACCGTAATTTGTAATAGTCAGTTATGTGCAATTAGTTTTAGGTCTGAAAAGGCTGAAACTTCATAATCATGTAAGCATAGTTCAAGGTCCTGGTCAAGAGCGTGTCAGGCATCTGACCGAACCTTGCGGCATCAGCTAGTTTATCTGACTTCTTCCTAACTTGGGTTGCACTTTTTGTAGCATGTGGAGACAGGATTATCCTGTTCCA
>NW_015509197.1:6410-8504 GCF_001515645.1 Sinocyclocheilus grahami | reverse complement strand
TAATTTAGGAACTGCAAAAAGACAACAGTGCTTCTCTCGTTTACCCGCTTGCCCTTTCTTGAAAATGCTTTAGCGGCCTTTTTTCATGCACTGTAAACAGAATCATGCTCTCTTTTCTTTGCTGTTGGTATTATTGGAGGTGGTAGGCTTAACGATGTGGACATGTTTGGTGGTACTTAGATTTTTATTTTACTGTTTTATGAGCCACAAAACTAGCACAGGAAGCAGGAACTTAAGCATTAGCACCTAGCTGCTAGCCAAGCTCAATGCACAATAGGCCACAAACCCACAACAAACACTTAAAAAAGAGAGAATGTTTGCTAAAAAGACACTAGTCTTGTAGAGTACAAGTAAAAAATGTGGACACAGTTGACTGACTTTCTTATGATCGTAGAAACCTTTTGACCAAAAGGCTAATGCTTAAATCAAGGCACTTAAACTCTGGAGGGCCAGTGTCCTGCTGAATTCAACTGTAAAGCCGGGGTGTCCAATCTTGCTCCTGGAGGGCCAACGTCCTGCAGAGTGTAGTTCCAACCAGTTCCAATATACTTTCCTGGAAGTTTCTAGAAAGTCTGGAGACCTTGAAATAGTTGCTTAAGATTTTGGAGCTAAACTCTGCAGGACAGGTCTCCAGGAACATATATGGACACCCCTGCTCTAAAGGCTCAGGTTGTACTTAACTCTCATGCACAGTTAAATCCGCAAGCCTTTGAAAGTATTCTCTTTTGGCCATGAGTGTAGAAGGACACATTTTGAACTAGTGGATCTGGTGGATTTTTGTTGCTTAAATCCCTCACACATGCGCTGCATCTGCAAACATCAGCAGACTGTACTAATATGAAAATTACATTATGTCCTGCAGAATTTAGGTCCAATACTAGTTAAACACACCTGAACCAGTTCATTAAGGTCTTCAAGATCACTAGGCAGGTGTGTTGGAGCTAAATTCTGCTGAATAGTGGCCCTTCAGGAGTAGGATTGGACTCCTCTGCCCTTACCAAACACACCGAACAAGCAAATTAGACTTGCAAATTAGAGACAGTTGGGTTAAATTGGGACTGGTACTAAAGTCTGTAGAACACAGGCCCTTCAGGACTGGAGTTGAAGAGCCCTGGCTTAAATGCTTGAATTTAGTTTTGTAGATGTTAATTTTGTATCATATGTATAAACTTCTTGGGAAAAATACAATTTTAATTTACCCGGAGTTGGGCTGGATAGCACTGCTAAAAAACCCTCACTTAATCCAGCCTATGTTGGTTAGCTGGTCTTACCTGGTCTCCCATCTTGGCCAAGCTGATGCTTAGCTGTGAGACCAGCTGAAAAGTGCCCAAAACCCATCTGAAACCAGTCAACAGTGCAGCATGACCGGGCTGGGAGACCAACGAAAATGAGCAGACCTGCTTAGGTTTGTTTAGGAAAAGCAGTTTGCAACTGCCAGCATGTATGGGAACTATTCAATACTTCAATACTGTTTGAAAAAAACATCCCATGATGCACATCATGAAGAAAAGCCCAGAGTGTGCAGAGCTTTCAAACTATTTGCAACAGATTTTAATGCTTTTAAAAGAAATTTGAACAAGTCAGCCAGCTAGTTGGTGTAGAAATGTGCACTTTCAAATTCTTGCATTGTAAAAGTTAATGCAATTACTTTGCATAAAATAGATAAACGGATTAACATGCAAATATAAACATAGTCTAAAGAATCATAGCATTTCCCAGTACAGTAATTCTTGGGGATTTTCTTGTCCTTTTTTCGTTTTAATTAGAACATTTTCCATTTAGATTCAGACTGCTTCATTAATTTGGGTCTGGCTGGGGATTTCCACCCTGGGCTCATCGAGGGAACAAGACAATCCCTAGCTGAGCCTGGCCCGACTCAAGCGACCATTTTTTCAATGTGCTACTCACAGGCTCAAAATGATTTACCTCTATTCAGACAGCCGCTGACTGGCTCCCAGCCAAAATACAAAGACCAGACTGATCACTCAAGCACTCTCATTATCTACCTTTGAGACGACACACTCTCTCTCACTTTCTGGATGTGTTCTGTCTCTCTTCACTCTCGGGAGATCCTCACCCTCTTTCTTTTTTAAT
>NW_015509197.1:1972-3522 GCF_001515645.1 Sinocyclocheilus grahami | reverse complement strand
ATATATATATATATATACACGCATACATACATAAATACATAAATACACATGTGTGTGTTAAATAGAATGTTATAATATATAATATAGAATTAATGAATTATTGATTTTTGATCTAAGTACTGGCAGATTTAGGGATAGTGTGATTTAATATAAATAATAAAAATTATGTTTTATTTATGTTAAAAATATATTTTTATGTATATGTTTTTTTCATGTACAACTTTATTTTATTTATTTTAAAAAAAAGTGTTCTGGTGGTAATTTATGATTAATTTGAGTGTGAATGTTTCTATTTTCAGAGCATTTAAAATTAAGTATTGTCTTTTATCTTACAAATCAGTGCATTTGTGGACTGATCTCAGCAGTTTTTTTTATGCCAAAGAACATCTTTCCAACAAGACAGATTTTCCTTTTAAAGCGTTATCAGAGTACATAATTTCAGTCATCTAGTCTGTGCACCTAGGGAGCTTTGATTGTGGCCGTCTCTTGGCTAGCGGTGGGCGGCAGTGGGAGTCTGAGCTCTGTGTTGATATGTAGGGCAGTGTGTTAGGGGGGTGGTGGTGTGCGAGCCGTGCTGCAGACTAACAGAAAATTAGTCTCTCACAAACATTCTCACTCCTTTTCTCTCTTTCTCTGTCTCACTCCAGCTCCTCAGCTCAAATTAGCAGTTTAGGGAATAGATCTATCTCACATAAAGAGCTTAGACTTGTTCCAGCTGCTGCTTTCCCCCCGTCTTGCCCTTACCCACAGGCCAAGGGCATCTCTAAGCACCGTATGTGTCTGGAATATGATTTTAAAGTGGTGGTCACCCATAGATGTTTGATTTTCTCTACACCTGAACACACAATATGCTACGCCACACCTAGCATATGCTGTGTGCTTATTTCACGTTCGCGATAATTAATAGCTTTATCCCATCCATCAGAGCAATTATGTTTGTCACAATGCAAACACTTAATGAGATTTTCAGCACACATGGAGACACAGGTGCAGGATGTGGACAAACACACTTCCTCGTGCCCTGTATTTTTCTTTTGTTAGTGGCGCTCGCTAAGGATAATTCGAACAAACCCCTAACGCTTAGTATTAACCTTCAGAGTGTAGCTCCACCCATATTGTTTGTGGTACAGACTTGAATGGTACCTCAAATTGTTTGGCTTGTTGAAGAGAAGTGTGCTATTACTGTTCTAACCGATCAAACCTATGATTAGCTCCTAGTGGACGATAAAACGAGCAAAAAAAAATCCATACACTTACACAACTTTTGAGACCAGAATGTTATACAGACTTCGGCCAGTGCCCAGAACACCCTGGAAACCACATAACAATACCCTAACAACCTGACAGAACAACACTTTTTTTCTGTATATTTTTTCCTTGCTTTTATTGATTATTTTTTTAAGCACATGCATAAAATAAGCACATTATGCATAGTAAACTAATGTTTTTCAGATAAAAATATCAGAATATCCCTAAATCAAGGTATTTATTTATTTGAAAGATGACCAAATTAATTTGAAGAAAGGAAAAATATGTACACACATACAGTG
>NW_015509197.1:0-214 GCF_001515645.1 Sinocyclocheilus grahami | reverse complement strand
ACACACACACACACACACACAGTAGATGCAAATACATTATACTGTCATTTCCCCCCCGATAAAAATATAGAATACCATTAAACAGGTAAATCCTTCAAACATTACAGAACAATTAATGGAAAAAGAACATTTTTATTTTTTTAAGCAAACAAATAAAACAAGACATGCTTCCCTCCA
Organism: Sinocyclocheilus grahami; assembly: GCF_001515645.1. NCBI lineage: Eukaryota > Metazoa > Chordata > Actinopteri > Cypriniformes > Cyprinidae > Sinocyclocheilus > Sinocyclocheilus grahami. Next base: position 37 of record NW_015509197.1, on the reverse strand, counting down.
CACTCATAAAAACCACCTAAAGCAGACACACACACAC
>NW_015509196.1:13275-14646 GCF_001515645.1 Sinocyclocheilus grahami | reverse complement strand
AAAACATATGCGTTTCGATATTTTTGTGACAAGTGACTAGGTGAGTAGTGCTCAGTTTAGTTTATTACTTTATGTTATGATATACTAGTGTGTATTATTAGATGATGCAGCCTAAAAATATGCCTCAAAATGTTTCATGTACATTACCGTTCAAAAGTTTCAGATCCGTACAGAATTGTTTTGAAAGAAATTAATCTCTTGTATTCTGCAAGGATGCATTAAATTAATTAAAATTGACAGTAAATATATATTTATAAATGTTACAAAGCTATTTAATTTTTTTTTAAATTAAGCAGCACAACTGTTTTCAACATTGAAAATAATAAATGATTCTTGAGGATCAAATTAGAATGATTTCAGAAGGATCATGATGTGACACTGAAGACTAGAGTAATGACGGCTGAAAATCCAGCTTTGCATCACAGGAATAAATTACATTTTAATATACAGTATATTAAAATAGAAAACAGTTATTTAAAAATGTTGCAATATTACCATTTTACTGTATTTTTCATCAAATAAATGCAGCAAAGACATTAAAAATCTTACCGACTCCAAACTTTTAAACAATATTTAACACATATTGTGTTTTTATCCAACAGACAATATTAAATGGCCACAGGTGAAATCTTCCTTCTGCTTCTTACTAGAGGTCACAGTGAGTGTTCAGCTTGTGAGCAATTGCTTTTCATCTGTGTTTGAGTCTAAAATTATCTCTCCAGTGTCTGATTACAATCTTCAGCATGTACTTGAATCATCGGTATCCTGTGATTAATCTTTACAGAGATGTGAACCTCTTTATTTGGCTGATTCACTGGTAATTAAAAGCAATTTTATGATATAACCACGAAAAACCTTTGTGTGCAAGAATATGAAAGTCAAAGTCTGAATATAAAAGGAATCTTTCGATCCTGGACCCATGATAATTTGTTTTGAAGATAACCCTGAGACTTTGCTGCAGTCACTTCTTTCAATTCTGCTAGATGAATTTAGGCTATAAGAGTCAAGAGATAGCAACTGTTGCAAAATAACTGATTGTGTTGTAAGTGATAACTGTGTCTAGCCTCCATCACTGGTATCAATATGAATTCAGTTCTGCAAGGAAAAGGGTTAATCTGATTATTCAGTGTCACTTGCTTTATCTCTCAACTCACCACCAGGCAGATTTCCATGACAGTGAAGCTGAAAGCACTTTTTGGATTTGATTAGCGGGTTTCTTGGGCAAGTTAGACACCTTAGATGAATACATATGCTCTTTGCATTTAAAGTCCATTTGAATGGGTCTTTCAGCAATGTGACATGTTGAATATCTGAGTGAAATGAAGAGAAAGGTATATATATATATATATATATATATATATATATATATAT
>NW_015509196.1:8302-9198 GCF_001515645.1 Sinocyclocheilus grahami | reverse complement strand
CTAAGTTTTGGGAATAAAGGGGTAATAACCTGTAAAATTAAAAATTATTTCTACTGTAAGTATTTTGAAACTATGGGGTACCTATTCTAATATAGCGTGGTATGTATGACCTAACAACAATCTTATATTTGCAAGCGATCTAGCAAAAACATACACTGTGTACTTTTTAATAGCCTACACACACACACAAAATCCAATCCAAATGCTCGGTTGAGACTGTTTGATTAGGAAGCTGACTTGATTTGACCCAATTTGGTTGATATCAGTAATAACCCTTACAAAAATTAACCATGGTTATATTGTAGTAAAAGTGTAGTAACCATGGATTTTTGGCATATTGATTACCATTTGTATAACCACAGTTTTACTACAAATACCATGGTTAAAATACAGTTAGTAAAACCATGGTTAATTTGTGGTTACCATGGTTTAACTAGTAACATCTCGGTTACGTATGTAACCCTCGTTCCCTGAAGGAGGGAACGGAGAAGTCACGTCGGTGACCGACGAATTGGGATCTCGCTTAGAGAGACCAATCCACTTCAAGTGTAAACTAAACGAGCCAATGCACATTGGCATGCGATGATTGCATCCAGTTGCCGCTGATCACAGCGTGAGCATAAAAAGGCAGCCGGTGCAATGCATACCAGGTTTTCGCGGAGGAGCCGAGCCGGTGACCCGGCTGCTCAGCGGTGGTACAGCAGCCGTGGCGACGGGATGTGGCATCTCCATTCCCTCCTTCAGGGAACGAGGGTTACATATGTAACCGAGACGTTCCCTTTCAGACGGTCACTCTCAACGTCACGTCGGTGACTGACGAATTGGGATCCCTACCAAAGCACCATGGATGCTCCACTTAGGTCTCTACATATGGAACCCAGCCCTCAACCGGTTCT
>NW_015509196.1:2744-6683 GCF_001515645.1 Sinocyclocheilus grahami | reverse complement strand
TTGTACGTGGCCCCCCAGCCGGTGGTGGAGGCATCCGTGTATACCTCAGACCTGTTCTAGGGGCACTCCTGCCCAGAGAAACGCAAAGTCTGACCACGGGGTGAAGGTTTGGTGACAGGCTGGTAACTGATAAGCTGGTAAGACAGTAACTTGGACCCGGTGAGTGCCGCGCTTCCACTCTGACCCGAAGACCCAACTGGCTGAGGTGCCGGAGCACCAGGTCCCTGTGCTCGCACAACTGATTCCGAGACTGTGCTAGTATAAGCCAATCATCGAAATAGTTGAGGATGCGAAAACCCTGCTCTCTGAGGGGAACAAGAGCCCCCTCCACAACTTTCGTGAAGACACGGGGAGACAGGAACAGCCCGAAGGGCAGGACCTTGTACTGATATGCACGTTCTTCAAACGCGAACCTCAGAAATGGTCTGTGGCGCGGAAGGATCGACACATGAAAGTACGCATCCTTCAGGTCGATCGCTGCAAACCAATCTTGGGGACGGATGCACCCGAAGATGTGTTTCTGCGTCAACATCTTGAACAGTAACCGGTGAAGGGCCCGGTTCAAGACATGCAGATGCAAGATTGGTCGTAACCCACCACCAGGCTGATGGTCCGCAGAAGCCAGCGAGACGGGCTGGGTAGCGCTAGCCAGGCACCCAGATACCATGCAAGCGGGACCAGTGGAACCACCACTGTACCCGCAGTGGGGCAGCGAGGTGGAACGCAGGGACCCAACTAGGGTGGCTCGTGGGCGGACCGAAGAGGGGTCTCAGTGTGTGGTGCAACACTTACCTGGTTTGGCAGAGGGTGCGTGAGCAGGGCCTTTGATGATGCTTTCGAACCGCCCGCTGCTGCCTGCTGGCGAGAGAGGAGGATGAGTGTGGTCTGTCCGTGACTCTCCGTGCCCTCTTGGGACCCAGAGACAGAGAAAACTGCTCTCTCGTCGAGATTTTTGGAAACCAGATTCTCTACCCGGCCTTCCTCCAGGGGAGGGAGAGGTGCATTCACCATCCCCCAAAGAGAAGTTCAGTCTCTCTCTGGGTCGCCCGTCCCGGGGCCTCTTGCTCTTCTGCTCACCGGCAGGTTTGACGGAGGCCTGTACTGTCGGGGCGGCCTGCCTACGCCCAGCTCCATGGTGCTGCTTGCTCGATGCTGCTGTGGATGCGGCACGGGAGCGGGGTTTGACGCAGGGGGCCGCCCTTGGCGACGAGCAGGCTGGGGGCTCGACTGAACGACTGAAAGGGAACCATGGTTTTTTGGTTTTATTTGTGGTAAAACCGTGGTTAATTTTCATAAGGGACGATGCTGGGTTAGGGATGTGGAGGATGTGAAAGAGAGCATGCAGCAATTAAGCGAGTTCAAATGCAAGTGGTTCTGTGTGCGCCGAAATCTGTGTTTGTGGTGCTTAAGATGGGAATGTGTGGAAAATAGGAGAAAACTAATCGAAGCGCAGATGAGGGACAACTTTGAAACTGTCTGGAGTGTGTTCATTTAAAACTGGAGCAGTGAATGTGGTGAGCGAGAACTGGAAACAGCAGGAATGGGCTTGAGGTGATCGAGTCGATGTTTGCGGCACTCATGAGAGGAATATGTGTCGAAAATACAAGAAAATTAATCGAAGCAAAGAGGAGAGATTTTTTTAACTCACTGAAATGTGTTATTTTAAAGCTGCAAGGTTTTGTCTGAATATGTTCTCACAACATTGAGCAGCGACTGATTGACCGAGTGGTAAAACCGGGAACTGTGAACTAGTCAAAATGGTGCTTGAGGATGTGGATCAAAACGGTAAAATTCTGTCAGTTCACTATAATACACAGTTTAATCTCGACTTTCAGTGTTTATTACAGGCTTTCAGCCTTTATTACAGGCTTTCAGCCTGTGTGTTTATTGGCGTGATGGTTTGGCCATAATAGTTTAACTTATTCATCAGTGAGTCAAATACATGAACAAATTGAACAAAATCTTGAATTTGTTCTTAAACAAGTTATTCAATATTAAGCTTTTCAAAAGAATTTGGTTTATGCTGTATAAGTATGGAGTTGCTTTGCTTTTTTCTGAACTGGTATAATACATTTTTATATTTTCTGTTGCCTGTGTTGTTACTGTTGTCATATTGTGTGTGACTTTAATTTAAAAACCCATTTTTGGTTCATTTACAGTAACCCAGCAGTAGGCCTATAGTAAATTTCAAACAATATTTGAATGAAATAAAACAGCCCAACATGTTTATTGTTTTATTACCTGGTATATGTATGTATGACCTACTGTATAAACAACAATCGTTTTAGAGCAATTTGTTGTAGCCACCTACCCTGTAACTACATAGAACAAGGGGGGAACAAGCACCACTTTAAATTACAGCCCGCAAATGTTGTACTTACCCTGTATCTACATGGAACAACGGAGGAACAAGTTGGACTTAAACACAAAACAAGTGTATATTTGCACAGCATTTCTGTCTATCGGGACCTGTGTCCCTTTACATTTATCTCCATGTCTGTACTTCTGTCCTGATGCCACCTGATTTTTATCTAACCTTTATTTAGCTCCACTTCACACTGACTCTTTGTGATGTATGCTGAATGCCGCACTAGACTCTAAACTCACATTGTCTGCACTTTTTTTGCCCTTTTGTCCTGAAACCAGCTACACCAGCAATCCAGGTCTGTTGCTGTCTGAGTCTCTTACATTGGATCTAAACTGCAGTGATTTGCAGGATGGAAAACCAGGTTTTCTGACAACTGTTGTTATGATACAACCTGTCATACATTTATGTATTGCATATTTTTACATGCATGTGCATTTCCGATACCAAGTAAGCCTATTCTAAGTATTCTCCTCTCAAATCCCCTCTTTGGATGTCTCACAGAATACAGTTGCATCAGTTCACAGTTTAAAAGAAAAAAACTTGGGTCTACCTTGAATCTAATGGAACAACATCTACCTCACAGCATTTTAGTGCATCAAGACCTCTCTCATGCTCCAAGAGAAAATGCTCTTAAAATGTTTTACTGCAGTCTGAAACATCCTTTAACCCCTCCATTTTCCAGAAAGACTTTAAACTATATTGCAACTCTGCTAAATCTTCAGTGGAAAGTCCTGCTACTCTACACACAGTGTTTTGTCATGACTCCAGCTCTGCACTGACAGTTTAGCTTAGGTGCACATTTTTTTGTTAAACCCTGGGCCATTTATTTGTCATATATTTTTGCAGCCTTACAATTCTCAGCCTAGAACTGTTTTGGAATGTTTTCACTTCTAAACATTGCTTGATCTATGCATATTTATCTCCTGAAAAGACAACTTTTTTCACTGAAAAAAAGCAATAGTATGGATAGAGGGATCATGTTGTAGCTGGAAGAAATGGTTTGAAGTTGAAAAAAAAAAGATGGAATTCTTACGATCATAAAAGTTAATTGATGGACTAAGGTTGTGTGGATTGCTTATAGATTATTTTGATGCTTTTATCAGCTGTTTGGTCTCTCATTCTGCAGAGAATCCATTGATGAGCAAAATGATGCAATGCTAAATTTCTCCAAATCAGTTCTGATGAGGACATGGAGAGGAAATGAGGCATAGATAAGATCAGCAAGTGATGTAAGGATTTAGATTTGTATTTGAACATGTATCACCATATGAGCAGACAGCGGAATATGTCAAAGTTTGTGTGCTACCTGCTAAGGCCACGGCATTGACCTACTTTTCTTTTTTGTCTCTCTCCCCCCTCATTTGTATTCAAGCAAAGTGCAGCCTCCACCAGTCAGTGGCCAAAAGTTATTTGGAAATCTTCATTCTGGAGTCAATTTTTAAAATGTTAATGTACAAAAACATTTATTTTAGGATGTATCTCATTTGAATATATTAATATATAACAAAAAAATTTCAGAGGGCATGTGCTGCTTTTAAAGGGGTCATATGATGTTGCTAAAAAGAACATTA
>NW_015509196.1:0-1463 GCF_001515645.1 Sinocyclocheilus grahami | reverse complement strand
GAAAGGAAAAATTTAAATCGCATCATATGACCCCTTTAAAAAAGAAAATTAGACACTGCTTATCAAAGACTGAACAAAAATGAATAAAAAGAACATAGGTCTGAAAACGAACATAAATAACCTTGCATTCTGTTGGGATCATTTACTGACTCTTAGGAAGGCCATGTGCAAGCTTATATAATTACACTTTGTATTGAATACAAAGCAACTTTCTGTTTTTCAACAACATAATTTCAGATCTCTCAAGGAAAAATAACCACAGTAAATTGTAGGGGGAAAAAATAATTTGTATATCATTGATGTTGCTGTATAAGATCCGACAGAACGGACCTTGATACATTTCCTCTGGGAGTGTAATCAACAGTCCAAGTAAAACTTAGACAGCTTTGTGACACTCTTGATATACCATCTCACAACTGCCAGAAGTGTCTTGGGAGGACACACAGAGCTCTTGTATCAAGAAGTGTCACTGATTTTAATACCCTTAATACGCTCACTTTGATCATTTCATTACAAAATACTTCACAATTAGATTAAAGAGGGAAAAAAGTGTTCAAATGCCCCATTTGGCTTTTTTCCATTTTAAATTCTTGTTTCTAATCCTCTCCATCTGGTAGCAATATAATCTTGATTTTTTTTTAAGAGTGCCACTTATTACTGTCACACTATATGCAGTACAATGGATTCATTTAAGCAGGACTTTTATATTTTAAATAGGGTATAATGTATCGTGAAATATTGCTTGTGCTAAATTATTCATCCAACTAAATTCGAAAAAAAACAAAACGGTATTTTGTAGTCAAAACAAAATATTAAAATAATTAAAAATATTAAAACAATGAGATCAAAGTGGGTTTACTCTAAAACATGTGCACAGTTTACTATGCTCACACCGCAGTATTTTGGTAAAGAAAAGTAGAATGAGACACATGGAGACATTGGAAAAACATTGGCTTTTGATGAAGTAATGGACCCCCATGGTCACAGATAAATACAATCATCAGCAGTGATCTTTTGTTATGACAGTATAGAGATTGGAGCTCCTGCACATTGTTCTTACAGCTTCTCACAATAGGACACCACAGTAGAGAGGAACCATAACGTTAAAGGTCATGACTATAAATGACATATTATAACATTATAATACTAATATAACCTACATTTTTTGGAAAGAAGCATCTAATGTTCTCTAGAGCTACACTACCATTCAAGTGATACAGTACCATTCAAAAGTTTGAGGAAAGAAATATTTAAAAATATAATAATAATAATAATACAAATGATAATAAGCCTACATGTATATAGCAAGGACACATTCAATTGATGAAAAGTGACATAGATTTATATTTTGCTTTAAATAAATGCCATTCCTTTCTATTTATTAATGTATTACAGTTTCCACAAAATATTAAGCAGAATTTAAACAAAAACTGTTCATTCTTATATATATTTATGTTTAGAAA
>NW_015509195.1:13930-16334 GCF_001515645.1 Sinocyclocheilus grahami | reverse complement strand
TCTGTTCTGATGAAGAAACAAACTCATCTACATCTTGGATGGTCTCAAGGTGAGTAAATTTGTCAGTGAACGATTCCTTCAAATCACTGCATTTCAGCATCTTTATGAAAACACCTCTTCTACTCAAAAAAATATTGTTTATAGATATGAACATAGAATTTTTGTTTATACATGTTTATACGTAATAGCAGTAAATTGCTGTCTGTTCATTCCAGCTTCAATTCTAAGTAAAGGAGGATCAAATGAATCATGAGGCCCTTCCCCACACACTCATAGGGATACATTTTTATGAAGTGCACATTCCAGTGTATTTGGACACATCATCAAATGCATTTCAACATCACTTGTACGAGCACAGCCTCCAAGCGAGCACACTTACAAAGCTATGAGGGATCGATCAGACTTTTCACTAAGCAGTTTTCTGTTGAGTATAGATGGCTCTTATGTGCAGAGATCGAAAAGCTCCATTAAAAATACAGCTCTGGGGGAGTAAAAACCTTGGATTAAAATGCAAAATTCCTAAAGAAAGCAATTGGAATGTCAACCGTTGTTACAGAAAATACATTCAGTATGCAACGGATAACGTTCCTAGACAATACCTGAGATCCAATTTGACCTAAAGTTCTGTCTTGATTTCTATACAAGGCCATGCTAAACACTCCATGCATGCCACATACACAGATTCAGCCACATTATATAAACTGCATTTACGTAAAATCTGCATCTCCATACACTAATATTATTTTTGTCCAAAACAGCTCCATCAAACAAATTCAATTGTTGACATTCTTGCAAGGGTTATCATCACTTCAGTTATCAGATTTCGGAAGTGCACCCTGTATTCTGTATTCACTCAGAATGATAATGGTTATTTCTGGGTTCAAAGTTAAGCTCAATCAACAGAATTTGTGTCATAATGTCAAAAAGAACTGACTTGCCTTGCATCTTAAGGAAATCAAAAATCTGAGACATTTACAATGGAAGTGAATAGGGCCCAGTTTTTGAAGATTCAAAAAGCATGTCACACTTATTAGTGTATGAAATTACTTAAATCGTTTGTTAAAACTTGTGCATTATTTGAGCTGTAAAACAGTTTAAATTATCATTCTTACAGTTATTTTAGGGTTTATGGTGTTGCATTATCATGGAAAAAATTCGTAAAATTAGACAACTTCACACAGTAAAAGTTTGTGATTTTTTTCCTCACTAAAAACTGTTAACACTAATATTGTTTACGTCTTTTTGCTATACTATTGAAATGGCCCCATTCACTTGCATAACTGCCTCATTATAGCTCAGAATTCCAGATTTTGTATTTAAAACGATGAAGAAAACTATGAACAAGTGACAATTATTTTTGTAGTAATCAACAAAATGCTGTCAATTGAGTTAAACTTGTACTTAACCTAGAATATTCTTGTATATCCCATGACCCAAGGGTAAAAGCAATTTTAAAACAACCCGTACCGTGAAACTTTGAATATCAAGAGGAAAGTTTGTAGATTTAGAGTTTTCATATTGAAAACTGCTTCATAAATGCCAACATCTCTGCATGAAGCCAGCACTTTTTATAATTAAAACAACATTCTCTAATCATTATAACAAACCATTTAGAACACGCAAAACCCTCCATTACTGGTAAATTCATCTCTCTTATTAGTTTTTCATTAATTAGTTAGTTCTCTCCGCCCATTCCTGTGATGTCACACACAGTGAGTCACTCACACAGCTTGACAGAGAGCACATTTAAAATGAATAGCTTTTGACACCTCATCTATTTTTTTCATCAAAAAGAAGCCGTTAAATTGCTTTCAAAGAGAAGACTGATCACAAGTAAGTGTTCTTAGCAGAGTGAGTCTTGTGATGATGGAACGAACGCTTGAAACACACAAGCTATTTAACTAAAGCAGATGTAGACAACGTGACGCACAAATATCTGTGTGTATAACCTTTGAAATACATTACAGTTTCATAACATAGGCTACCCAACAGATGTGCCATCTCATCACTCAGACAAACAAATTATTAGTTTGCATAATCTGAATTTTACAATGACTGTGGTTTATCTGACATATGTGTGGGGCTTCAGCACAACCAGCGAGGAATGGTTTTACAGCAAAGTCTGCTTGCAGAGTCATGTCTCTATCAGACTGACCATGAAAATCTCCAAGACCTGCATCTGTTGTAGTCTGTCCGCCAAGAACAGGTATTCAGATCTCAACCATTGAGCGCACACTGTGAACGCCATCTGTAGAGAGTAAGCCTTGGACAATCTTGCGGCCTTGATGTAAGCAGCATCTCATCCGTAGAATAATTTCTCCAAAAAAATGCAGAGATGCAGAAACAGCTCAGATGATAAAAAAAGTAACCTTTCAAAAGTATTCAATTTATTTTGCAGTCGTCT
>NW_015509195.1:10268-13430 GCF_001515645.1 Sinocyclocheilus grahami | reverse complement strand
CACAGTTATTACTGTAAACTGTAGTATGCACATGAACACAAGCAGAACATGGGGTCCAGAGTCTATTCCTGTTTTGGGTAAAATTAACAGTCTTTGTCATTGAGTTTTGACCTTGTTTAGTCAGCCTCTAAGCTCTGGAATCATTTCATCAAAACTCAGCCAACCCTTCCCACACAATCACACAAATAGATAACCCAACCATCACTAGATCTGTCAAGCTCAACCACCATTTTCCCCTTTGCCTCAATGAATAATAGCACAGTTCCCTCTCAACACATACAGTACGTCACAAAACCGCCGTAATTTCCCTCAGTATGAAAAGCTCCGTCTCAACATTTTTATTTAATAGAGGAATACGATTTAAAACAAATCATTAATTTAGGCTCACAATGCTTGGCAGCTCTATAATACCTTGAGAAACCTACAGTACTCGTTAGCATTCCCATTCATCTCAATGGCAGTTGCTCAGTTGCCACAGGGCCCCCCGGAAGTATGTGGTTTGAAATTTGCCTTCTTTGCACATGGGTAGCAGGTTTTCTGAGCCATAAATATTTTGTGACAAATTGCTAAGGAGCTGCAAGAAAATAACATCAGGACAACATTTAAAAGACCACAACAAAAAGTTAAAACATCTATACAGAGTTAAAATTAAATAAAGTTTAAATTAATCTGAGATGAAAAACTTTTCTAGAAAAACTAGAAATGTTGCCTTGGGAAGTAACTGAAATAAAATATGTTAAGTTGACATTGACATTAAAATTACTCAAACTAAAATTTTACGAATACTAAAATAAAGAATACTTTAAATAATTGCATATATAACAGACTTTTGCAAACTATGTACAGCATTGTCAATGGGGAAACACCTTTTTTAACAAGATGTAGTAACATGGTTAACTGGGGTTAGCAGGGGTTACCCAGCCATCAAACTATTCTTAAACACCTTTTCCTATAATTTGTCATTTACTTCACATTAATTTACAGTAAAACAAAGTAATGTTTTACACTCATATTTACTGAACTTTCTATGGATGAGAGAACAAAATGCTTCAGCTTAAACCACTGTCACCCTTGACAAAAAAGGCTCAGCTTTTGATTCCTTCAAAGTCTGAGAGGAGGAACGTCCGGCTAAGATGCCGATAGTGCTGAAAATAAATGGAAAAGCACCAGGAGGATGACTCACACTCACTGACTGACCCCTCCTGAGCTCTTCGCTTTGCGGTGTTATATTAGCCCAGCGCTTCCAGTCAGTGCATTCTCTCATCTCCACCGCTCACTTTGTCTGCTGTTTCATTCTGAACTGCCTGCTGTTTCATTTGTGCTCCACCAATGCTTTGTCACAAAACAGACAGTGGTTTAAAAATAAAAATTCATAGGGAGGTGGAAGAAGTTGTGAAGTGACATGAAGAGTAGGACTGGTGAAAGATAGGGTTCTTGCTCCCAGGCAGCCGAAACTATCTTCCAGAAAATGTTCCAGAAATTATCTGATATATTGTGCGCACAGGGAGTCCCGGCGGTCAAGAGTATAATTTTATAATCTCATATCAATTCTAAAAGAGGCCATTTCATATTCAGTGTGATAATTAATGATGACTTTTATTCATATTAGTGTCCCAAATTGAAAATGAATGGGAATCGTGTTCAAAGGCAGAAGATGGGAGTATTTCATGCCTTTTAAATAAAGATCTCTAGGGGAAGAAAGAGTTGGATGGAATTAAGAAGAGTGTTCCAGAAGTGTAACTAGATACATTTAACTTCAAAAGGCAAGCACAGCTCTAGCAGTTGAAATTATTACTTTAAGATAAGACACAAGGTCAGAAAACAGCATGCAAGTGTACATACTGAGTCAAATTTTGGGAATTGTACAAGATTTCCAACTTTGGCAGTCTTTGATCGTTTTGTACGACATGCTCACAAATGATTGATTAATTGCTTGTGTGGTGAATCATTGGCCTGAAACATAAGTATGTGAACACCAATGTGTCTGCGTGCAAAAACAACGTAACTAGTGTGGTCCGACTCTCGAAAGAACTGACTCTCAGCTCACTTTAGTGAATCAAAAACATACAGTGTATGTTTTTTCTAGCACAGACCAATTCCCAGAACAAGAGCTGGATCTTTTTACTGAATAAAAAGTATATAGCATGACCAATGTACACCAGAGTCCTAAAATAAAAGACACTTATGAGCTGTTTCTTCAAAAACAAATATGCGGGTTCATTTTAGTGAATCATAAAAATACAATGCAAGTGAATCAAAAAGAGTGTTTGAAATCACATACTCTCAGAGTAGGTACTACTTTTGAATAAGTAATTACTTATAAAAGTATGTTCTACTCTATATAGTTTTCTATATAGAATGTGTGAGGTATGCATGTAATTTGGAAGTACTACATTCACCATGTTGTCATTGTCATGTGACCTACCAGCGTCATTCACAAATCATTTGGATGTGCACATCAGAATCTCACTTTTTGCCCCACTGTTTCATGAAAACTGTACATATCTTTTCACTAGGGCAGCAACAAATGTTTATTTTAATTATCAATTATTTTACGGTTATTAGAACGATTCATCGACTAGCCTACTCGTCAATTATTTCTCTGGTTAACCAGTAGGATTTGATCAATTATTTAGCTTTTGCAATAGTTAAGATATTGAGTTATACATGTTCTAATAAATAAATAAAACAAGCTTTTGAAAATGTCAATTATATTACTATTACACAATTACATTTACTATACAATTTTCTATGGTTATTAGAACAATTCATTGACTACTCATCGAGTATTTCACTGGTTAACGAGTAGGTTTTGATCAATTATTCAGCTTTTGCAATAGTTAAGATACTGAGTTATGCTGTACATGTTCTAATAAATAAAACAAGCTTTTGAAAATGCCAATTATATTACCATTACATAATTACATTTATTATACTTTTTTCAATACAAATAAATGTATTTGGCACATTAAATGAGATGACAGACAGAGAGACATTCTAATTCACCATTTAATTAAGTGTATGAAAATGTAACTGATTGACTGATGCATCATTCTGCCTAACATCTCCTTTTGTAAGTCATATGGATATGGAACAATTTAAAGGTAAGTGGTAGATATTTTACTTTTGAATAAAACTTGGGGTGGGTGATATTGCAAAAAT
>NW_015509195.1:4429-10185 GCF_001515645.1 Sinocyclocheilus grahami | reverse complement strand
TTAGCTGAACCAAGCAACAAAGATAATTTAGTCCAGTAATCAGGCACTGTTTGACAGGATTTTTAGTGTGCGCTCGCTCAGAAAAAGCACATGTCAGAACAGCACGCAAATGATGTCAGAACAGCACGCAAATTAAATGTTTAACTGGCAAGGTTTTAAAGCACATGTAAATAATGTCCTTTTGTGATTGTGAATAAGTGCAGTGTCCCGTGAGTGTAACTCTACCACTGTGTTAACATTTGAATGTAGATGGATGCACCAGAACTGCCACTGATAGAATGAGTGCTGTAGTATGATACTACAATATTTCTTCAAAAGCATATCATGGAGACATTTTAATCATGCACGTTCAAAAATTGTGATATTGCATACCCCAGATAAAACTATTAATTATGATAGTCAAAACAGTCCTGAGCTAGATCAAACTTTAATCTGTGCAAACCAAACTCACTTTACTGTAAATTATTTATTTATTTATTTTTGGCATTCACTAATCAAAAAGATTTAACATTTGCCTGCCCCAAACTGGAGAGCTGCTTTAAAGCTGAAAATTAAGTTGTAATTCTAACCAAAAGCAACAATGACAATGTTTTTTATGTTTAATACTGCTTGCTTTAAAGCAATCAATTAGTAGAAAATGGGAAACTGACATCACAAAAAAAGGCTATTCGACTACAAAAATATTTGTCAATAATTTTTTATTGTTAATGCTGTGAATGTCAACTAATTGTTTCAGCCCTACTTTTCACATAGTGTGTTTTGCCTACTATATAGGGTAGTATGTGATTTTGTGTGCAGTCATACAGTGTGACTAGCATAGCATGATTCCCAAAACAAATGACTCATTCTTTTCAGTGAATCGAAAACAAAGCATGACCATTGTAGCCTAATCCTTGAAGCTAATGACACCTATGAGCTGTGTTTTAAAATCATAAATATATAGCTTGACCAGTGTAGTCTGATACCCACTTTGAATCAGTCGCAGCCCTTTATAATTAGATCATTTTAAGCAAACAATGCATAAGCAAAATGGGCCTCACAACTCAAATAAACCACTGCTGAATTAAATCAAATTGAAATGCTTATCAAGAATTTGGAAACATCAATGTATCAATTCCCTTCCCTAACCAGGTGGAGCAAGAGTTTGCTCTAGTAACATTTGCTGTCACGTTTCATTTCACAGTCTCATACCTCTAAAATATTGCCCAGGTTTGATAGGTGATAGACAGGTGGCACAACCACTAACAGAAACCGTGTTAAAGCCCACTGCAAGGTGCTCAGCACTTCCTGTTCGTTTCCTCTTTTTTGAGTGTCCATTACAGGTGAGGAAATAGAGGTGTGAAAATCTGGTGGGAAGTGTGACTCCACCTGCCTCCTGCTCTGGATCTCAGAGGCCGTCCAGCACTGCTGTGACACTAAAGTCACACCACTTATCCCCCCTCTGCCACCTTGGCACTGGTGGGCTGGTCCTGCAGCGTTAATGCTCCATCACAGTCTGCTAGTTGTCATTAAGCTACTGTACCGTGTCATGCTCTGCACTGCTTTTGAGGTACATTAACAAGAAGCAAGTGATAATTTTTGAGGTGATTTTCTTGTTGAATGATCAAAGGCGATCTGTTTTCATTTAATGTCACACAGCAGGAAGAGAATAATAAAGTAACAGGAAGAAAGCGACATGTAACTCTTGTTCATTGAATAATGAATGCAAATTTGTCACACCATCCTCCAGTAATGATGGCAAAACAGTTGCTGAGTTATAACTTTCTCTTTTTAGTGAAAAAGAAAATACACATTGCCACTAGCGTAGCCTGATTCATGAAACAATTGGCCGTTATGAGCCATTTCTTTTTAGTGAATCAAAAACATACAGTGATTAGTACAGCCCAACACTCAAAAAATGTCTCTTATGAATCTGCAGATTTTAGTGAATCAAAAACATACAACTGTCAGAATCTGTTCTGTGTCTGTGTGTGTTTTTCCCCCCACGTGCTCCATTTGTCAGTATGTCCATGTTTGGTTCCCTTCCTGTTCCTGTCCTGATTGTGTGTTCATGGTTTCCAGGTGTGTCTTGTTATTAGTTATCTTCCTCACCTGTTTGCCCCTTGTTATCTGCCCTATCTGAGTTCCAGCCCATTCGATTCTCCCTTGTCCGGAATTGTTCGTCAACCCCTCAGTCTACGTGTGTGATCCTACCTGTGTTCCTTGTTGTTTGAAAGAATAAAGACCTTTGATGTTAATCCCCGTGGTTTCCGCTCTCCTTCGTCTCCGCCACAGTAGGCGAGCTGTGACAGAATTCCGGACCGAAAACAGAAAGTAAGTGGCACCCCTTCTCCCCGTGTTTATGTTCCGATTTTTTTTAAGTGTTTTTGTTTTCCCGTTTGTTTCTCCCCCCAGCATGAAAACAGCCGCACGTTTCATCGCACTAGCCCGTAAAGATCTCTCCTTCGTCAAGTATGCCTGGGAGTTCTACGGGCTTGCAGTGGCGACGGCATTGGATGACGCCACCATCAACTCGCTGTTCTGGCACGGGGACAATTACCATTGCCCCGTGGACTTCCCAGACACCACTGGACTAAGCTGGAGGGTTAGCCCACGGAGGGCTCCTGTTCCCTAGTTTAGCCCACGGAGGGCTCCTGTCCCCGAATTTAGCCCAGTGAGGGCTCCTGTTCCTGAGTTTAGCCCACGGAGGGCTCCTGTTCCTGGGTTTAGACCACGGAGGGCTGCGGTTCCTATGTCTGGTCCACGGAGGGCCTCGGAGCCCGTAATCTTCCCCAAGTATTTTTTGGGGGGGAGGTTATAATGCTCCAGTCGTAGAGGCCGGGGTGTGGGCTGGGGCCGCGGCCTCGGAGGCTGCTCTGCCATGGCCTCCTGAACTGTCTGCTCCACCATGGCTCCTCGAGCTGCCTGATCCGCCATGGAACCCCGTACGGGTACCGCTGGAGGCCTGCCATCCCGTGTCTGTCCTGAGGGACCTCCAGAGCGCCCACCCCCCCTCCCCGTTGGATGTTGTGTGGCGCAAGGACGCGTCTTCCGGGAGGGGGGAGTAATGTCAGACTCCGTTCTGTGTCTGTGTGTTTTCTTCCCCCATGTGCTCCATGTTTGGTTCCCTCCCTGTTCCTGTCCTGATTGTGTGTTCATGGTTTCAAGGTGTGTCTTTTTGTTAGTTATCCTCCTCACCTGTCTGCCCCTCGTTATCTGCCCTATTTGAGTTCCAGCCCGTTCGATTCTCCTTTGTCCGGAACTGTTTGTCAACCCCTCAGTCTACGTGTGTGATCCTGCCTAACGTAGCCAGATTACCAAAAAACTGGCTCTTTGAGCTGGTTCTTTATAGTGAATTAAAACATACAGCATGACTAGCGTAGCCTGATTACCAAAACAAATGACTCCTTTGAGCCAGTTATTTTTAGTGAATCAAAAATATACAACTAGCATAGCCAGTTTGCCGAAAAAATTGGCTCTTTGAGCCGGTTCTTTTAAGTGAATCAAAAACATACAGCTCAACTGGCACAATCTGATTCCCAAAACAACCGGCTCTTATAAATTGGTTCTTTTTAGCCGATGCTTTTCAATGAATCAAAAACATACAGTGTGATTAGTGCAGCCCAACACCCAAAGAATATGAGCTGGTTCTTTTTAGTGAGTCAAATGAATCAAATTTTGAGGCTATTTTCTTATTTTATAATCAAAGGTGATCTGTTTAACTCAATGACACTGCAGGATGAGAATAATAAAGGAACAGGAAGGAAGTAAAATGTGAGTCTTGTTCATAGAATAATGAATACAGATCATAGATGTGTCACAGAATTCTCCAATAATGATGGCAAAACTGTTGCTTTAACAACACTGACCAAGTTGTGACTTACACAAGGATTATTTACATATTTCTGATGAAATAGTCCTGACTGGTGTTTCCGGAGCTCTGAGAGGTGGGCGACCGCAAGGTGGGCGACCGCAGTGTGGCTGTCACTGCAACAACAACAATAACCAACAAATAAATACTGTGAATAGTTTAGGTGCAAGTCAACAGGAGTCTAAGCTATTAGGGTGCTGAAATGAAAGCCTTTAAGTGCTTAGATCTCCAGCCGCCCAACGAATAAGGGAATGTTTTGCCCTTAGTTCAAACCTCTGTGGAGGTGGGAGTAAGGAAGTCCCATTTAAGCATGCATGCGCCATTATGCTAGCTGCTGACTGGCCCATACGTTACACAACTTTCTGGCTTTGATGTCACACAGTTTCTATTAATGATTTAGTCGTTTCCCCTCTAGCACTACCCACAGGATCCTGAAGCTGAACCATCTCCTTAAGGTTCACTCTGAATAACAAATCTGCCTGGCAGATTCATGTTTTATATTGGGCTTTAAAAAATGCAAAAATGAGATGGCATATCACAGTATAAGAGAAGGCTTTCCTTTTCCATCACCCTTGTCGCTTTGAAATGTGATTAATATTTAATGCTTTCATGATTGAATTGCTTTTTACATGGTACATAATAGAAACAAGTTAATTGACCATTTTTGAAGCATGAATAGGGAGTGAATGCCTTATAATATCTAGTCAAATGCTTACTCTTTTAAGTACTTAGTGCTAGTTTTAGATTATTTCACTTGTGAGTCAATGAAAAGAGGGGAAAAAAACAAGAAAGATGCTTAAAACACGTTAAAAACATTTTATGGCTTTAGATGCTTTTGAAAAAAAATCTTATATATATTTTTTTTTAATTTTCAAAAAACTAAATACTGTTCAAGGTAAAAAAAAAAAAGAAAAAAAAAAAGTAAAAATATTATGCAACCCAAGCTATTTGGAACAACTCGCGGCAACGATATTATGTATTATGTTGCTTGCACGTTTTGTGACACTTTCAAAGCAAAATCTTTAGAAGAACTAATAGTAGAACTAATAATAACCATTTAGAAGAACACACGTTCAGTTAGAAGAACGTAAATATGGCAATATTTTATTACGCTGGTTATTGTATGCATCGTGGTACTTCAGAAATAAAATACCAGGTGAGCTACTGAGCAAGTTTACTATGTCAAAAAAGTATATGTAGCTGGTCATGTAATGCAAACATCAAACAGTATTTGTTTACAAATCATACACTATGATAAAATTGATTTGAGGTCATAACAGTATTATGCAAGGAACCGCATATCAATAAATGTGCCTCTGTAATCATAATTTGTGTGAAAAGGAATAAGCGTTGATGTTTTTCTGCCACCAATGTTCATTTCAGCTGGAAACGGCAGTGTATGTATGTATACATTTTTAGAGTTTTGCAAAAATGTAGGTGGAGGCAGGTTTTTCCCAGTGAGCCTAGGTTGATATTACAAATGATTAATTTAATATTATGAACCATATGAAACATTTCAGCTTTGTACAATTACAATGCTGTATTAGAGGAATTGCAACATTTCTATTGTTGTTTGACAGATCTAACTGGTGCGCATCCAATTATTGTCCAAACCTATAAGCGGCATTACACACTCCTGCATAGGCATCAAAATGAATAGAAATAAACACTAAGACATGTGGTCAGGTCTAGAAATAACTCATTCGAACGTTCTCAACATGTACTGTATTCCTAACAAGGAAAATATGGATCTAGAGAGAAAGAGTCCAGATGTCATGGAAACATATCCACATGAACTGATCAAATGGCAGAGCCACGAGGCACTATGAAACTGCAGAACGCCATTGAGACAATTCCACACGGGCTACCTGATACCATGGAAACAAATCCACACAAAGCTAGCAAA
>NW_015509195.1:3214-4112 GCF_001515645.1 Sinocyclocheilus grahami | reverse complement strand
GAAAAAAAAAAAAAAAAAAAAAAACATAAAAGAGTGTACTTTCTACCTCTCAATCCATGACAGGATAAACATATTGCTGAATCTGGTCACCACCACTGGAGCTACTTTCCCGTCTATTAACAAGAGAACAGCAGGTGCCATTGACCCAACACCCACTGAGGCTTTCAGTGTTGCTTATGTTTTTAGCAGTACAATGGCCAAAGAGCACAAGGAGATGTTATTTGCATATGTCAAGTAAGAATATAATTGAATCGGTGGCCCGCTATGACCCCAGCTATGATCACAGTCTCCTCAAGATTAAATTTATTAATGAGGGCTCCATGTGTCACATTCTTTAGGGAAAAAAACTATCTTGATTAACCAAGAAATATCATTAGCTAAATATTTTTTAGCATAATACATTTCTGATCCTCACATTCCCGGACACCTACTCAGAGGGAGGAATAAAAAGTGTACTTGGGTATTTTTGGATGCAGTATCTGAACTTTATTGATTTTCCCAGAATCCATTTTAAGACGTCTCCAGTCCAGTATATGTAATAGGACCTATTATAGCAAGTTGGTGCTATCCATCCAAACCCAATGGTGAAAAAGTCTTGACTTGGATGCACAGTGTCCAGACAATTTGTTCTCCTGATACAAGCCCAGGAACTTAGAGCCTTAAAATGGCAGAATAAAAAAATACCTGGACTTTTACTGTAACATGATTCTGGTGAGAAGTGACCTCTCATTATTTTCTGTGCTAAGCCATCTCCTGTTGATCATGCACAGCTTTGCCATATGTCAGTGAGAATGTGCCTAGCCACAAGTTAATTGAGAGCACAATGATCGGTGTGGCAAACAAACACACAATGGGTGTCTTCACTGCAGCAGATTTTAATGGAAATCATAGAAAGGGG
>NW_015509195.1:0-384 GCF_001515645.1 Sinocyclocheilus grahami | reverse complement strand
AAGTCAGTGATTTGGCAAGCTGTGAATACAAAACAAGGCACATCATCTCCAAGGAAAACCGAATGATACAGCTATAGATGCCAGACCATCAATGCTTTTCCAGATCAACAGTGTTATTAATTATAAAGTCAACATTCATAATATAACGTACTTCCAAGTGAGACAAAAAAGTAGCATATGACTTGGTTTTATCCATTGCAAACTGATGGGAAATAACCCTTTGGCTTCTGGTTAACATTATTCAATAACCTGCATGACCAAAGTGACGTCAGTGGAAAGAAAAAGTTATTTAGAGTTCTTATTAGAGATCCAGAAGACAACAAAAATTATTTCTTTGCAATAACATACACTCTTAAAAATAAAGGTGCTTCACGATGCCATAGA
>NW_015509194.1:13717-16352 GCF_001515645.1 Sinocyclocheilus grahami | reverse complement strand
GCTGCTGAAAATTCAGATTTGCCATCAGAGGAATAAATTACATTTAAAAAAATATTCTTAAAAATATTTTTATTTTTAATAATATTTCACTGTACTACTGTTTTCTGTATTTTTATCAAATAATGCAGTCTTGATGAGCATTAGAGGCCCCAAACATATAAAAGGTAGAATAAGGAACTCTGTACTAATCTTGTAAAATATAATTTGATTTGACATGTAACAATGAGCTCAGTAGTACTGTAGCCAAAATTATTTGTGACGACCCCATAAAATGAAAAGACAAACTTGACAAAAAAATCTGCTCCACCAATATATGATCTGGAGTTATACCAGACACTGAAACTGTCATTAAAGTCACAGAAATAGTCTAGCGTGTGTATGTGTGTGTGGTCCGCTGTACAGCTGAGATTGACCCTGACATACTGCCTGTATTGACCTCTAGAGACCTTTCACTGGATTCAGTTACAACAGCAAAACCAAATTGGTAATGAAGTGCATGACTGCTATTTCAGCTGCCATCTATTGGTCAACTACAATTATGATTTTACATATGCAAAGAAAGTAGAGAAAGAATTATCTGATTATCTCTAAGAAATAGAAAATATTCTATTTCTTGGCATTATTTTTAGTGGCTAGTTTGTAAGCCATTCAATGTCATTAGGATTTTATATTTAGCAAAATTACTTGACTTAAAAAGAGGAAAAAGAGAATGTTGGCTTGACAAAACAAGGGGAAAAAATCAAGATGGTTTTATTTGGCATGAAATATATTCTAATTACAAATAATTATATATTTGTCTTCATCCAGGTCTATTCTAGGCTTTTGAGCTTATTTTACGACTTTATGGGACACAATGAATAAGAGTGAGTAAGATTTCCTGGAAATAAGAGTTCTAGTGGCTGCCAGTTTCAGAAAGAGAAAGACAGAAAGGTCTAAGAAAAATTTCACATAGCTGCAGATTACAGATATCAGTCAAATATGGAGTGCTAAAAATGTTCTGTTTATACACTATATCTGAAGTAACTTTTCAGGACTCACAACCAAATTTAGAGAGAACGATTAATGCATACACTATGTGCTGCATGAAAGAAACCATAGTCTTGACAACTAGTTACCTGTCACTCATTGACGTATGTGTGGAAAGAGGCACATGGTTTGCTGGTTATTCTTTGCGGTCAATCACTAAAGTTAGTACTGTCAACCTCTCAGGTTATCAAAAAAGTTTGAAAATAGGGGTATTTTGCGATTCCGGAAGGAGACAAGAAAGCCCAAGTGGTCTCTCAAGAGTTACCAATGTCTCTTCATTCCCTAACAATCCCTATCAGGAGGACCTGAAAGTGAGCAGTTGTTAATTGAACACCTGTGGAACTCAGGAGCAGCCGTCCGATACTGATGTCCGTGAATAGAACAGGGAGTGTGGCTGGAGTGCGTTCTTCCCGTCTGGCACAGCGTTAAGGCTCCTAAAACCAGGGACCATTACAGCCAAAGACATTTACAGACTTCAGGGTTTATGCTGCTTGAAATATAATACTCACATGTATCTCTCAAGCCAAGAATTTAAGGACATAGTCTGACTTTCACCGAGAAGGATGATGTAAATCACAATGGCCGAGGAAATCTTTCACTGAAAATAACTCCGCAAAAATCTTGGCGATTAAAATAAATGCTGACATGTCTCAGATGATCAATGATTGATATGCATCACCTGTGATGTATTACTAATAATAAGTAAATATGATCACATGCGAGTTAACCACAGTGAATCCTCAAATGGGACAGCCACAGATTTTGGTCTATAAATATCGAAAGCATTTAGGACACTGATCAGGCTGGATGTCCAGTCACGAACTTTGACTATATATTTTAAAAGGGGAATTCACAAATAAATTATTCCATGATAAAAATAAATGTATTTATAATCAATATAGAAATTAATGCACTGCAGTGCTATTCATATTACATGAGCCATACAGAGTGGATAAAATTAATATGCACTTTGAAAAGCACTCAAAAGCACACAAACTTTATGACAAACTTAAACTAAAATTTAAATATAAAAAATGTTAAAAGGCTATGCCAAATTTGCTAAATCTTATTCAAGGCTAATTCAAAATATTAATAAATACTATAATAGCATATCAATAATACTAAAATAACATTGCTTTGAAGTTTGAACCACATCACACATGGCAATGACATGTACAAAAAGCAATTTTACATAACAAAATACATCATACGATGTTCTAAATATATGGTAGTCACTGCATTTCAGAGCAGCTGGATATGGTTAAACAAGACGCGGTTTCATGCGCTCATAACCACACTAGTAATTGGTGCATAACGTACACTGGCAAAATGACTGGACTGAATACACAAATAAACAAAGTTGTGTGCTTATAAAGCAGCTGAGGGTTGATTTGTTGGTAATGACTGGCAATGTTACACTGCAAAAATGTTTAAATAATAAAAAAAAAAAATTCCACTGATTAAACCTGGTGCCTTGAAAAGTCTGGTTATTATTCATTCGACTCCAAGAACTTAGATGGACTATATTAGAAAAACCATATCTTTTGCTTAGTTCACCAGGTAAACAAGCCCCATTGCAAAACCCTGAGGAGAACCAGATTGTTTGGAA
>NW_015509194.1:11862-13215 GCF_001515645.1 Sinocyclocheilus grahami | reverse complement strand
TATGTATACATGAACCTATATTAAAACATTCTGTAAAACATAATTGTACATGATAACAAACACATTAACTAATGTTAACAAAATGAACCTTACTGTAAAATGTAATCAATAATAACCAATAACCAACAGAAACTTTGCTAGATTTACAATGTTAATGCATCATCACAGACTGTGAAATGGGTCCAAAGCATCAAATGTTTGCTTGAACGTGATGCTGCATCCACACCAGTGGGTGTCAGTATAAAGTTCAATATCTCTGTTGTATCAGGCAGCAAAAACAATCATGCACCTTTCTGAAAAAAATTGTATGATAATCATAGCACTGTTATTTCTAGATTCTCATGTCTGCACAATGATGGAAGGAACATCTAAATGTGCATAATTGTGGAAAAACGTATTTTGTGTGACACTTTGCCACAGTGGTTCAGGGCCTTTAATTACATAGCTGTCTGCATTCATAGCAGGCTATGGAAAAAAGCGTGCATGTCTTCAAGCAAACAGCTTGAAGGGTGTTGAGACTGCGGCCTTGCCAGCGGCAGAGAGAAACATTCCAGAGGTGTGAGTTCACATGTGATAGTGGGGCTGCAGGGTGCTATGTGGCGGCTTTCTCAAGGGATATGTTTTTCCCATCAGGGGCTTTCCAGAGAGCAGGAACAACTGGGACGACTGAGAAAGGAAGTGTTAACACCTGCCACCCGGAACTCAACAACATTAAACAGATTACTGAGGGACGAGTACGAAATACAAGATTGATTAATGCGTTTGATGATGTGCGGTTAACTTTAATGTTTTATTTAGAGCATCTGGATTTGTTCGCATCAGGATTCACGGCCTATAAATCCCAAAACACTTTTCATGAGCTACACAGCCAAGTATGGTGCTATTACCAATCCAGAACAGAGTGTAAAACTGGGAGCAGCCAAAAGCATATTTTAAATAAACACGTATTACTGTTGCACAAGGTGAATACACAAAGAGAAATAATAGGTTTGGCTCTTGCAGACGACTTTAGAGCCAGGAAAATACTCTAGTATCTTCTTAACAATCTGCTCACCCAAGTGTTAAATGTATACAGACAGTGATGACAACCGTAGACAATTATACTGTCTATTCCTACCTGAAACACAATCTTCCAAGGCAGAATACTGCTACCTAGTGCAGACTTAGCTTATAATGCCTCCTACCAACAAACTAACTCATTATGCTGGCATGTCTTGAGATTTCAATACAGAGTTTATGGAAACTGCCACGCCGACTGGGAAAGCTTTATATATTGCATAATGAGATAAAATAGCCTTTTGTTCGGTGAAACAACCGGAGCACTGGAAAAATACTAAGTGTACGAACAAATAT
>NW_015509194.1:9641-10410 GCF_001515645.1 Sinocyclocheilus grahami | reverse complement strand
ATCAAAATATTGCTTTGTTTGTTTAAGAATACCAACAATGCTGACATAGCAACAGTGGCTCAACCAATGGTGTGCATTTGAGGGTTTGGCCATCTGGAAGTCTGGCCAATGGCAAGGTAGGCGCAGTCATCAGGAAACCTGTTTGTAAGCAATCAGAAAATCTCATCAATAACTGTGCAACACTACTCAGCTGCTGTCAAGGCAGTGATACTTAGTTCATTCCCTCAATAAAAGAAGTGAGGTAAAGTGATAGCGGCATGGATCTACAGGGAGCGAAAGAATGGTGGAGCCCTGAGGATGTGGTCAGGCTACTGTTCAAAGAGGTTGCAGATGTCTAGCCAAACGATGAGCTCATGAGTTTCTGCAGGGACCACAGTGGAGGGCTGGGGTGTATTTTCCATCCTTTCGCTCTTCCAAGCGCTCTCAGATCCTCGTCTCTGAGGTGGCTCCTTACAGACCTTGTGTGTAGCGCGGCGGCGGGTGTCAAAGCCGCTGAAGAGAAAACCTCCTAACCCCTTTCTGACTATTATCAAGAGCTTTTGCTTTACTCATCAGCATCACAAGCCTGAGGTGAACTTTCATCCTATTGTATTAAATACAACAGACAAAACATATCTGTCTGATATATATCAAAAATGACAAGATGAATGAGGTACTTAGATCTGTGAGATATCCTGATAAGATTACATCTTCTGTGATAAGTGTAATTATCCAATTAAGAAACTACGCAGCTAAATGTAGTGTAACAAATGTAAAACTTTAAGCCTAT
>NW_015509194.1:6380-9631 GCF_001515645.1 Sinocyclocheilus grahami | reverse complement strand
CTCGTCTCTGAGGTGGCTCCTTACAGACCTTGTGTGTAGCGCGGCAGCGGGTGTCAAAGCCGCTGAAGAGAAAACCTCCTAACCCCTTTCTGACTATTATCAAGAGCTTTTGCTTTACTCATCAGCATCACAAGCCTGAGGTGAACTTTCATCCTATTGTATTAAATACAACAGACAAAACATATCTGTCTGATATATATCAAACATGACAAGATGAATGAGGTACTTAGATCTGTGAGATATCCTGATAAGATTACATCTTCTGTGATAAGCGTAATTATCCAATTAAGAAATTACGCAGCTAAATGTAGTGTAACAAATGTAAAACTTTAAGCCTATAATGGTTATTCCCCAGCAGTTAAGTATAAAATATATAGTGTTGGAAGGAAGAAAGTGCTAGAAAAAGGTGGTTTAGTTAAATATTTGGTGTACAAGACTCATATTACTGTATATACATATAGCGAAATTGAGGCCTATTTTGAGAAACAACACTGTTGTTTTGGACCCCATTGACTTTCATTGTGTGGCCAAAAATGCTTGAAATTTTGTTTTTTTTTCAGTATGCTCCGCAGCATAAAAGAAAGTCATACAGGTTAGGAACAATATGAAGGTGAGTCAATGATTTTCATTTTGAGGTAAACTATCCCTTTAAGATTTCTTAAACATGTCCCACAGAACTGTCCCAATGTTTGCTCATTTTGACAACAGCATATTGCGTTTGAATAAGCACTAAAGTCAAGTAATTAAAAAAATGTCATGTACAGTGGAAAATGGAAAATCCCCCAAAACTGGCAGCAGAAGCAAGCTGCGGTTGATTGAGGCCCTTCTTTTAATCTGCAAGGTATTACCGTACTTGCTGAACATGGGAAATAATAACAAATGGTGAGTCCCTCACACTGAGACACAGGGTACAGTATGTGGTTTGCTTGGAACCTCGTCTCACCACACCACCGGCTCTCTGAGGTTTCCAACTCCAGGATTTTTCCATAGGGCTCAGGGTTGTAATACTAAGCTATTGTTTATCTAGTATCAATAATTGGAAGGGGTGGAAAGAGAGAACGGAGAGTTGTCTTAAGGGACGTGGAAGTTACCTCGCTTCCAAAATCAGCAAGCCAAAAAAAAAAGAAAAACAGGGACTTCATTTATAAAACGCACATATAATCAGATTCAGTCATAAATTCCATGGATCTAATCTTATGTTAAAAACAGATGAAGAAATATGGATAAATAAAGGCATAAACTGACATGAAAATGTATGAGTATTAAATTAATAGTATACTAATAAAAATAGGTATTAATATTAATAAAAAAAAATTATTACATTTTTTTCTAACAATTAATAAACAAGTGACTGTGTTTGTCTATTCAAACATTTTCTAAAAAGAGTCAGAACTTGTGATTATGTATGTGTGTTTAAACGCTTGAAATTGAAAACATGCTGTAACAACATATCTGCATGAGTCCATAAGAAAGTAACTCTGAGACCTACAGTAAAAAAAATAGGCAGCTAGAATATGTCAAGCACACATTTTTGGACCGAGAAAGAGGGAGACATATTTACAACCCTTAAAAGAATTTAACATAAATCAAATAGACAGGCAAAAACATTCAACATCATGAATGACAATAAAATACATACATTAGTTTATTCAGAATATTATTATTTTTTTATTAAACTAAAAGAGAACCACAGTATGAAAACATATATAGTAAGTCTAAAATCTGAAAAAAAAGTGGTTGGTGTAGACTGACTCCAAGTTTTTTAAATAAATAAAAAAAAAACAACAACAACATTTTAAAGCTGTTAAATCTGTCATAGCTCTGAGCTAATGAGCTTTTATATTTTTATTCTGTCAAACAAATACATGGATATTGCACAGACCATGATTGGTATACTAATTTATTACTAAATATCTAAAAGTTTGACAATGTCACAGCTCATACTCTGCCATACCTCTGGATTTCTCTCTTCTGTAAAATAATTCCACATTTGTATCCCCCGATGGAAGAATTAATGACAAGAACTGATTCATAACTCTCATAAAACATACAAGGCTGGTGACAAAGGGAGCAGTTTACACCTAGAGAGACTAAACTTTCAGAAAAATAAGGACCTTTTGGAAAGCCACCCAAAGGCATAAAACCCCAAAAGTTTAACATGGAAATAAAATTAAGATTTAGAGGTCACAGGGTCACGAATTGCTTCCTTTTCCATTCGCCTCTGTGGTTGAAAACACCTCTCTGGTTTTCTCATTCAAAACAGGAGCCCTTCACATTTGTCATTTTAAGTGCTGTTTTTGCAATGGATATCAAAATGATTAATATGCTTAAATGAAACAATTACAGATAGGCATTTTGAAATAAGTCGAAACTGTAACTCTTAAAAATAGAAATAACAAGTCTTAATATTATTCACAATTTTTTTTTTTAGAACTTTTACATTATTTCCCTGCATTCACACATACAAAGCAACTGTGTTTTGACTATTCATGCCTCTATAAGGCTAGATCAGTGGGTTTAATTTTCTCCAAGCTCATTTGGATCAAAAATAAAAAGCCAAAACAAATTAATTCAAAGAAAACAAAGAATGCGCTCCAGGAGACTCAAGTAGCTGCTCTTGAAAATAAAGTACCCTCAACAAAGGGTCTCATCTATTAATGCCCCAATTATCCCGCTCTGTATAAGGATGGGAATCATCTAAAAAGGGGGTGTAGAAACAGAAGAGAGAGAGAGAGAGAGAACAGAAGGTGACTGGAGTATTTTGCCCCAAGGTTGAATCTTCAGCCAAGAGCCCTAAAGATAGAGAACAGTCCCTTTCTGTGTGTGCGAGGCTACGACGGTCCAAAACAAACAAGGGGTCTCTTTCAAGTGCAGTATTGGAATACTGAGCACCTCGCTCCTATCACCTCACCCCCACCGCTTCACCCTGCTCTCATCAGCACAAAGGTCTTGAGCAATGTCACCCAAACATCAGTACAGAGGAGCTAATGGTGCGTATCTGAACACAGGGTATAGCTCAATAATAAGTTGACGCCCAAAGCCTCCCATAAGCAGAGGTCTTCAATGCTCTTGATATAAAGATGATGGGTTCATAAACTACTTTCTTCTTGTTGAGTAAACATGGGTCATTCTACTACATTCTACCTTTTTTTTCTCCAGTTAATGAATTGTACTGTGCTATCTTATGATAAATGAATTCATTTTAATATATTAAAGGGGTCATATAATGCGATTTCAAGTTTTCCTTTCTC
>NW_015509194.1:3609-5085 GCF_001515645.1 Sinocyclocheilus grahami | reverse complement strand
ATACTTTATAAGCTATACATTACCAAAGTTTGGGGTCAGTAAGTTTGTTTTTTTGCAATTTTTTTACATTTTATATTTCCACAAAAAGAAGCAAATAATAAGCAAAACTGTTTTCAACATTGATAATAATCGAAAATGTTTTCTGAGTAGCAAATGAGAATGGTTTCTGAAGGATCATGTGACTCTGAAGACTCAAAATCACAGGAATATATTAAACGTTAAAATATATTAAAATAGAAAACAATTATTTTAAATTGTTGCGATATTTCACAATTTAACCATTTCTACAGTTTTTTTTAATACAGCCTTGGTGAGCACAGATTTCTTTTAGAGAGAGAGAGAGAGAAAAAAATATATATATTTTACAACCCCAAACTTTTGAACGGTAGTGTAGTTGACTCAAAAATGTAAATTCTTTCATCATTTACTCACCCTTTAAACAACAGCTTCAACAGAAGCTATGAGGAAGCCAATTTATAATTACTGATTTTTGTGGTTTTGTATGGGATGTGTTTTTGGATTTGGATTTCTGTGTTTGTTCCAGAGGTTTGTGAATCTGTATCGCTTTCCCATGGACTTCTCCTGCAGACAGGAAATTATCTCACACTGATCTTTGGCCTGGCTGGAAATCAGAAAAACAGGCAAAGCTTAAGCTGACATATTCAAGCTGCATCATCGAAGAACAAAAGGACAACAGAGGACAGTTGAAAAAACCCATGTTGCACTGTACCGTGCTTACTCACAACTACTGAAAACTAAACATCTGATGCTTAAAACTGAACTAAAGATATGCCACCAAACTTCTGCAATAATTTTTTTTAAAATTAAAATGTATTCCACAAAAATCATCTTTATGTAACTGACGTGGTCCCATAATGTGGTGAAATGTGTGGTCCGTCTGTGTTGGGACAAGACACTTGCACCACTCTACTGTGATACTGGCTTGCTGTCATCAAATAAAGAAAACTAAATTTATAGAAAGACTCACAGGAATAAGTGAAAATGACATGCACCATGCTGGCTCTCATTGCACACATGCTGCTCATATTTCACAGGATCTTCTGTTCTGAGCGTGAGCATGACAGAATGGAACTCTGTTTAACAGAAAAGTGCTTCACTGATGACTGGCATGGACCCGACTGGCAATATGGAGGTTATTTCAACTTTAGATGATCTAATCTGAACAAAAATGATGCTTAAAGACCTCATGAAATCAAAATGTCCCAACTAAACCTCCTACCGTTTCAATAGGAAACGAAGATTGTCAAATATTCAAGGTCTAAAACAATCAGCACTTTTCGCTAAACTCCTCTAAATATCCAGAGGTGCTGATAGTTGATGTCCACACTCTAGCCTATAGAGAGTCACTGACTAAAAATCACCTACCCCTTCAGTTAACACAAGCAAACAAGGCAATATCTTAAGCATGATGTTAAGCATAACGTCGCCTGCAGTGCTGCCACATCACTCTTGCTC
>NW_015509194.1:0-2944 GCF_001515645.1 Sinocyclocheilus grahami | reverse complement strand
CAAGAGTACCCTACTAATCTAGGGACAATAATTTAAAATAATAATTTAAAAATGTATTTAAAGATCATATAATAATGTTGTGTAGTCTTTCATACTATAGACAAAGCAAGTTTTACTCACTGAAAGATGTATTAATCATAAAATTATTATTTCATAATTGTATTCGAATCTTACACCCATGCTATACAGATAACATGATCTTGACCCTTAAGACACTTTAATTAATGCTGTCAAGTAACACATCTGTTCAAATATTAAATGAATTGCTAATTACTACATTGAAATAAAAATGTAAAGCCTGTACAAATATTAGAAATCGTGAATCTAAATAATTGGGAATCATGTAAAAAATTTAAATAAAATAAAAACAGTGCACATTTAATTGATCTATTATAACCTTTATGTAGTTTTGTTCGCTTGGCTGTTTCCTTAAAGTCCAGAAATTTGTCAAGTTTTTCATCAGGTGTCTTTTTTAAGTATATGACGTCATTAAGTTGCTGTCTTGCCGCCAGCCAATCGCTGCATTGCTGATCGTGGTTTCGAGTATCGATACATAGCCCCTTTTAAATCAACCCATGAGCGCACAATTATCTCAGATAACTCAATCCAGCCATACTAATCCTCAACAACAGGTGCGTTCGAAGAACCGAATTAGCCAGATTCTGATTAGCGTGATGATATCATCTTGGATGTGACGTTTCATCTCGGATGTAATAAGCGACGTACGAAGAACAGGCCCCAGTACATTAATTAATGTCTTGTGAAGTAAAACGCTACGTGCATTTAGTAAACAAGTCCATCATTAAGGCATTTTACCTTTAAACCGATGCCATGAAAAGTCCATAATCCATAATAACTTTGTTGTCGTCTCATATCAAAGTCCACCAAACTATTCAACTGTTTTGGTCTGCAATTGCTTGCTAATGGTTTGAAGTTATATACATCTTAATTATGGACTAATTCTTTACAAACACACTGTTTTTTGTTTCACAAGATGTTAATTGATGGACTGGAGTTGTGTGGATTACTGTGATGTTTTTATCAGCTGTTTGAATTATCACTCTGACGGCACCCAATCACAGCAGAGGATCCATTGGTAGACAAGTCATTTAATGCTACACTTCTTCAAATCTTTTCCAATGAACATTTTAAGCAAATTTTCATTTTTGGGTGAACTATTCCTTTAAGATTGCTACACTTCAAAATCAGGCTTTTAATGCACTATTAAAATTAATCAGACAATACCATAAATCAGATGTGCTTTTAAGCAGGCAAAATCCAGAACCACTTAAATAGTTCTCAATTTCACATTTTCTGGTTCTGTCAGGTTTGCAGCAAATTTTTGCTAATGGATCAAGCACATTCAAAGCGCATGGTTTCAATTTCAAAATGTTCCACAAAAGGTCAAAAGGAAACGATTCAATCACAAAAAGGAAAATATCTTCCGATATACTTTTGTAGTTGATGCTTCCACTCCTCCTATAAAATTAATCTGATCTGGTTGTTATTGGCAGCTGAAAGTTATTTTTACAGGAAAGGGAAACAATCTAAAGTGCTCTGGCAGTGTATCAATGCTTGTAATGAATGAGGTTTATCTCACACCTTCGATCTTCCTCAACAGTGAAACGAGATGATTTTTAACCACAAGCACAACGTTTATGTTGAGTGACAGCCTTGAGTGACAATTCCTAGCAGAATAAATTTTTCCACATGTTCAGCTAGTTTGTTGTAAAATGACGTCTTTGAGAGAAGACATCTCAAAGACATTGCAATTCTTCGCGATGGGCCGACGTTGATGGCTGCCTCCGTGGCGTGCTCCGTAGTTGTTTTTGTTAGTTTGTCCTGTCTTTAGTTATATCCCTGCAATCAGTTTCACCAGAGACAAATTGCTGGACATTCGGAAGTACACACCACCCAATATTTCACCGGTTTTCGATTATTCTGATGTTTTGCTGGACATTGTAGTCGGGGGAGCTGCGGCGCTGATCAAGCGCTTCAGGACGCGCAGACGGGGGAAGCGAGGCGGCGCCCTCGTGAAGCTCAGGCAGAGCGGATTCAGAACGCCGTTGCCTAGCATCCATCCTGAAATCAGCTAAACCTGTATTAAGGACTGTAAAAAGATGGACTAATGAAGCAGAGCAGGATTTACAAGCTTGTTTTGACTTCACTGATTGGAGCGTTTTTGAATCTGCTGCCACCGATCTGGACGAGCTCACAGAGATTGTAACATCTTATATCAGTTTCTGTGAAGACATGTGCATTCCTACCAGGACTCACTTAACTTACAACAATGACAAACCATGGTTCACTGCAAAACTCAGACAGCTCCGTCAGGCCAAAGAAGATGCTTACAGGAAGGGGGAAAATGTCTTGTATAAACAGGCTAAATACACACTGGAAAAGGAGATCAGAGCGGCAAAGAGGAATTATTCTGAAGAAATAAGGATTCAATTATCTTCCAGTGACTCAGCTTCAGTGTGGAAAAGTCTGAAACAAATCACCAACTACAAGACACCATCCCCCAGCACTGTGGAGAATCAACAACTGGCAGACGATCTGAATGAGTTCTACTGCAGGTTTGAAAAAACACCCCACACCCGCCCTGAACACCTCTCCACACAACCATTCACACCTCCAACAACCCCCCTCTCCCCCACACCTGCAATTCAGATCAGCGAAGACGAGGTGCGCCAGGCGGAAGCAGACAAGGAAAAAAGCACCAGGTCCAGATTGTGTTACACCAGTCTGTCTAAAATCCTGTGCTGACCAGCTGACCCCCATCTTCACACAGATCTTCAACAGATCACTGGAGCTGTGTGAAGTCCCTTCATGCTTCAAACGCTCCACCATCATCCCCATCCCAAATAAATCCAAAATTACAGGACTTAATGACTATAAGACTGTGGCTCTAACGTCTGTGGTCATGAAGTCTTTTGAAAAACTG
>NW_015509193.1:924-16343 GCF_001515645.1 Sinocyclocheilus grahami | reverse complement strand
CAGAGCAGATTCAACACTCAGTTCTCTGCATCTTCTCTACAATCCATCACAGCCATCATGGTATGTATGTATCATTAGTACATTCAATTGTTAATCTACATACAATTTTCATTTAAAAAAATGATCACTGCTAATGTCACTGTTGCTTTTAACATTAATAACCACTAATAATCACTAATAACCAATCTCTTAGAAGCATCAAAAGATGATGTTGGTGATGGACTTGGTATGCATAGGCACGTGCCTGTGATGTTGTTTGTGATGGTGTTCTTTCCATCATACTTTTCATTTTGGAATCAAACCTGAAAGTTCCTCTCCTCTGGGAAATAGAAAGTGTTTGATTGCCTTCTCAATCTTCTCCTAGAAATGGTGGAGGTCTGCAGAGATAGTGAGGCATATGCATGTCAGGCATTGATTTAATGTTCAGACCATTATTTCCTTAGATGCAAAGATTTAAAAAGACATGCTGGCGGTCTGGGTCTCATCAGATGTCAATAGGCTACTGTAGGCTTTGTTAATGTCTCTCTTATAAGCACAGATGGCATTTGAAGCCTATATCCTGTCCTATTTTGTTTCTAGTGATATGCAGTTGTATTAAGTGTCCAATTGCTGACACTTTAGTTGTGGTGTCAAAATGATGGTGCTGCCTAGACCCTTCTCATTTGTGCTCATTGGTACACAGTGGTGGAGGGTTTACAATACTCAGTAAAATCCAATCAGTACAATACAATCGAACAAAGAAAATCAACTGGGAAATCCCCGTCAAGAACTCACTATGCAGCTGTTAACACTTGACTGTAAAAATGTCCATGGTCCACCAACTTAACTCCTTTGACTATATGAAATGTTCTGTATGCCTGGCAAAACAGATGAGTTTTCAGTATATAATGTACAGTATATATTGATATCTGTAATTCAACTGTAGATCTCTGTAATGTAATTTTTAGAATTAAAAATGCAATTGTTGAGCTATGTTAACTGAATTATTACTAGTAAAACTTGAATTAGAGAGCTCTGTAATTGGAATTTTTACTAGTCAAAGTTACTACAGGTAGGGAAGTGAATATTAAAAGGTAAATGTGCCCGTCATTGTGTGCCGTCTGTGTGCACACTAGGAAAACCACCAGAGACATTTTAAGGAACAAAATGCCACTGTCTATCCACACACCAAATTTGCATTTGTAAGTCAGACATACATCTGCAGGGTGCGGGGATACATTTGTTTGCATTTTGTTTCATGATTTCACTGAATATAGAGCAGGCCATGGATTATTGATAGAGAAGTGCAGTATGCGTCTGTGCTAAAGGGAACATTTCCACTGATGACAACCACAGCAAAACTTTAAACATTTAAATTACAGCACCAACATCGCTACTCATAACACACAAATGAAATTAAAACTCCTGTTGTACAAATAGTTCCTGTATTAGGTATATCTCTGCTGCAAGCAATTTCCCCTTTTTCACATTAGCTTTCAAAAACTGGTGGGGTCAAAATCGTCCATTGCAAAAAATAGTGGGGACATGTCCCATTTGTCCACCATAAATGATGCCTATGGTAATACCACATTCATTGTCAGAGTACTGAACCTCTCTCTTCCTCTCATTTCACCACAACACTGATGTATGTAGTGGGTGTGGGCATGTGCAAATAAACACTGCATTGTGATGTCAGGATGGGGTTGATATGCTCTTTTTGAGATATCGAGGCATAAAGTATGCAGGTGTCTTATATAGTTGTGGCATGTGCAGCACTGCACAACAATGCACAGAGGGTTGTTTGTAACAGTTAGCCCTGAACCAGATCATAATGATCAGTTTATTAGCTCTGATGAGTCTTTGACATCGACTGACAGAGATTGAAAGACTGTAAAGATACATATTTTGAGTGTCTTATAGACTGCATCTGCAAGCCATCCCAGCTGCTCTCTCAAAATCTACCACCTTGTGAATGCGATGGTGATGTTTATTTTTGTTTTATTGATTTCTCTGCCCTTCTCTGATTTTGAGCCTTCTAACTTTGGTCCTGGTGAGGCTAGAAGGAAGCTCCTGAAAGGAGGCTTACATATGTCACCTTTAAATTTGTGTTCATTTAAATTTGTCAGCAGAGGTTTAGTCATGATGTTAATATATTAAACATTATGTACAGTTGTGCTAATGATTTTGCTTTTTTTTTTATCACTTTAGGTTTTCACTGTGCTGTCAAGGGCCCTTCTCCTGGTCTCTCTGCTTCCTCTTTGTACTCAAAGTGTGGATGATGAACTTGTAAACATTAGAACTCTTGGCAAAATTACAGAGTTTTTTCGTATGAAGTAAGTTCTCATATTACTATAATAGAGGTTAGAAACATTTGATTGTGCACATTTTTAGAGGTCTCTGATTACATTAACAAGAAATAACAGATCTGTGTGGACTCATTCATACCCTTTCCAGCATGCATTTTGACTAGTATTTGGTTTTGAACATGCTGTTATTTTTTCAGTTATGAAACAGGACAATATGCAGTAGCCATCAATGTCCCAAAGGAGCAGTGTTTCACTTTTAAAGAGTCCTTCCTGCAAGGAGAGAACAATGTGAGGCAAAGTCTCCAAACTATTCCGCATATCTATGTAGGCACTGAGCTGATTGCTGCAGGAGTTTTGGGGAACAAACATTCAGAAGATCTACTGATGAATCCTCCAAATGGTTCTTACTTGACACAACTGTTAAAAAAAAAAGGATTGGATGGATGTGTGGTTTTCTACACCTTAAACTCTCCCTGTATAGACAATTGTCTCAGTAATTATGACGACAGCATTTTACCAGGTCTTGATGAATTAAAGGCACACACAGGAATTAAAGCCTTTGCTTTCAAACATATTTATCAGTGGGACCAAAACCAAAATAAAAATAATCTGCCCGCAGAACTGGGGAAGGTTGCTGAACGTGTGCCTCTCTACCGCTGTTTCTATGAATGTATCCTTTGTGGAAAACCAGGATCAAGCACAATAACAAAGGAGTGTACATTGACAACTGAAGAATTTAGAGATTATATTAACAAAATTTATTCATATACTCCAAGTAATGCTTCAGGTTAATTGATGTGCTGATGAGAGGATGTAGCCTTTCTTTCATGTGCTGTCTCATTTCATTTCTTTCAAATCATTTCTTACATATTCCTTGTAAACTCATGGAGGGTAGAGCACAGTTTATTTTATTTTAGAAATGACTTTTCAGTGAGTCATTCTAATAACAAAAACTGACTGTCATCAGATTTAAATTTGTAAATGTACCTGGCTTTGATATAGTCCCATTAAATTAAAGCATTTGTATTCAGAAACATTTTGCAAAACTAAATTGTGTTTATTCCTGAACTACAATATTATGTGGTTATTTATGTGGATGAATTGTTTATTTGTTAATGCTCATGGGGTAATATTAATTTTGCAAATGGTTATGCTGGAGAATTATAATTATTTTTGCTCAACAAAGTTTGTGTTGTATTCTTTGTTCTCTTTCTCACTCACTCTCAAACACACACACACACACACACACACACACTTTATGGTGACTGAAACATTAAATATTCCCAACCTTAAAATTTTGTTAGCCAATGAATGTATCAAGTCTGAGCAACCACCATGTAGAACAGGGCAGGACTGGGACAAATTTTCAGGCCGGGAAATCTCACAGTCATCCAGGCCATCCCAGGGGCGTAGCCATCATTTCAAAAGTGGTGGGGGGACGGAATGTCTAGTGTTATACCTGTTTTTTCCCTTGTCTAATTGACAGGTTTTATTTTTAATCATACCTTTTTTGCTTTAAATGCTTTACATATCCCATCATCCACTGCACTAACGACACACACACACACACACACACACACACACACACTGTTGATTGCACAGCTGTTATCACTCACACATCCCCTATTTAACTCTCACTCTGATCCCATTGCACGGCCGAGTATTGTTCAGCGATTATCACACCCTAGCGATAGCCCTCAGTCGTTTCTTAGCCTTAGCTGTTTTCTCGGTTTCTGATCTTCGCCTGGTTTCCTGGATTTCTCTCTTAGTCTTGCCCCTTCTACGCCCCTGGGCCATCCCATATACCCACAACAAATTCTGAAACCATGGACAACCCTATTTTTTTGTACGGCCATCAGATTAAAAAAAGCTTTCATACCTTAGGCTAGGGCCACACAAAATAATTAAAGGTTCGCTCTTGAATTACACCTTCACTTAAATTTTCTTTTTCAGTCTCTTCATTTTCCATGATATCTCTCTGAATCTCACTTTGTGTGTTTACTTTTTCCCCACTAATTTTCTTGTACCTATATCAGCCATCTACTGTTATGAACAGAACTGTATATAACAGTTCATAACTGTCCACCTTGTTGCAAAACAACCACCTCATTGTATTCTGTTTGCAATAACATAACTTTATTTTAGTTCAATTTAAAGCATCACATTATGACCATGTGTTGATGTTTTATCTTAAAATGACTTAAATACTATAAATTTAACAAAACTATATATTCTAAATTGCCTATATGTCAAAATTAGTACAATAATAATTACACCATGACAATATCTTTACAGAAAAAGTCATATTTTTCCCTTACGAAAATTAACCATGGTTTACAGAAAAAGTGTAGTTTTTTTAGTTTTTTAGTATTGTTTTAATTTACAACCATAGTTTTACTACAAATTTCACGGTTAGACTATGGTTAGTGTAGCAAAACCATGTTTAATTTGTGGTTACCATGGTCTAACTATAGGTATTTGGTTTTAATTTTTGTAAGGGTTGTGTTGTTATCTGCCCTATAGCCAGGGGTGTGAAGTAACGAATTACTAGTTACAGTAATTAAGTAGTTTTTATCAGTAATTGTACTTTTTTGAGTAGTTTAAAAATTGTGTACTTTTACTTTTACTTGAGTACATTTTAAGTGATGTATCGGTACTTTTACTCCGCTATTTTCCTCCGTTTGTGGTCGTTACATGCTTATTTTAATTTTAATTTGATCCATCAACGTGATTGGATAGAGAGTAATAGGTCTCGTGACTTTCGTCAAATCAAATTGTGCATAGAAAACTTTAACCGCCAACTGTTTATCATGGCTGCTGGAAGTGCATTCAATTCTGTCGCATCTTCCTCTAACTTGATATGTTAAGGAAAGTTTCGGATTTCTGCTAAATGATTTGTATATATGCTTGCCTATCTACACGGCCTGAAATTTGGTGTGAGGTTGCGGGTATTGCATACAGTGTTAACTCCCGCAAGTGCCACGTTTGGTAAATTCCCACTCACTTATGAGACGCGCGATCTGAGCTGCCTCTCTCGCGGGCGTTCTGCAGCAGTCACTTGGGTAAGTCGTTGTTGCTTGTTGAACTTGTTGACTTTTGATGAGTTTGAGCGCGTGATGCGCGCTGTGAAAAAGTGTGTTGGAAACACAAATTGCCGCCATAACCGAAGCTGCACCTTATTGATGACCTGTGGCGTTAATATACTGCATCTGTGCCAGCGCGTGATGTAATAACTTTTTTAAAAATCCATTTTATACAATGCAGGGCTCTACAGTGCGCCCATTGCAGTCGCATTTGCTAAAAAATATTTAGGAGCACCAGTGCGACTGACCAGATCTTCGTCAAAGGTTTCTATGTGTTTTTGCAGAGTAGAGTAATGCAGACATATCTCATGTATCCTTTCATAAGCAAAGTGTAGACGGTGTAAATAAAAGATTCATTGTGCAGCGTAGAGAGCTTCGTTTATTATAAATGTGAGATCCCGATGAGTGACAGCTTTTAATGATTTTTAAGGGAGTTTGTAAATGTGATATCGATTTAATACAACAGTTCATCCCTGAACCGACTTCACCTGCCCAGGCGGCTTCCTTTCTAGGGATGACGGGCTACTACTTAAAGTTTCTGCCTCAGTATTCAACCACTACTGCCCCGCTGCGGCAATTACTCCGGAAGTATGAGCCCTGGGTGTGGACGCAGGCATGTACGGAGGCTGTGCGCACTCTCAAGGCCCAACTCACTTCACCTCCCATACTTTCACACTTCAGCACCTCCTGTAAAACCATGATCACCTGCGATGCATCCGCCAAAGCCATCAGAGCCATATTGTCACAGGTACATAAGGGCGCTTAAAGGCCCATAGCCTTTGCCTCTAGGGCTCTTAACCCAACAGAGCAACGACATTCAGTGGGTGAACGGGAAGCGCTGGCATGTCTATGGGAATGCGAAAGATGGCACCTGTACTTGTATGGCCACCATTTCACTCTGAGGACGGATCATCATGCCTTAGTGGCACTGCTGGCGCCATCAGGAACAGGGCACAGACCACTGAGACTACACCGATGGTATGACCGGCTCCGTCAGTATAACCATGAAAACGTGGTGGCTGATCTTTTGTCTTGCTTTGTCCCAGCTCCGGAAATAACAGAAGACTTTAGCCCTGAAACAGACATCATCCAGCTGCTACACACACCTCTGCAGTGCGTGGTATCACTAGAGGAGCTTAAAACGGCATCAGAGCAGGATTCTATCTTCTCTCTGCTCCGCACTTATATCCGAGAAGGCTGGCCCCTACATGTCTCAGAAGAGCTAAAGCCATTTGCCTGCATCAAAAATGAACTATCTTGCTGGAATGACACACGTGTGGCAAGTGGGCTTTGCACTGTGGTCCCGGGGCCCCTTCGCGCGTGTGCTCGAAATGGCGCATGAGGGGCACCTGGGAATAGTGAAGCTCAAACAGCGATGCCGGGATAGAGTCTGGTGGCCGGGCATAGACCGAGAAAACAAACTTTTAGTTAAAGACTGTCCAGCCTGTCTTGTGAGTGGAACAACAGGCAACCCACCTCCCCCGCCCCTCTGACCCCTGGCCTGGCCTACTCGTCCTTGGCAGCACCTTCAGATGGATATCTGCGGTGAATTTCACGGGGTTCCCCACAACCAGCGATACCTGGTTGTAGCATATGATTTGCACTCCAAATGGCCAGAACTAATCACGACCGGTTCAGTCACCACTCAAGTCATCGTGAACTTTCTGGACTCGCTGTTCTCCCGTTAGGGCCTTCCACAAACTATTACAACGGATAACGGCCCTCAGTTCATCTCTGTGGACTTTTTCTCTTACCTGGAGAGAAAAAGTATCCAACACATCCGCACCACTCTTTACCACCCCCAGGCCAATGGGGGAGTGAAACGTTTCCACCAGTCTTTGAAAAACAGCCTTAGGGCACACCTGGCACAAGGGTGCTCTTTCAACCAAGCCATTCGTCTGACTTTGCTACACTACCGGGCCTCGCAGCATAGCACCACTGGGGTCTCCCCTGCTTTCCTAATGTTGGGCAGGGAACTCACTTTGCTGCTGGACAGACTCCGCCCCTCCAAATCCAAGGGACCCCCCCCTGGGGTTAAAACTCACGTCACTCGCCAGCAGCACCGGATGAAACTGAGATTTTACAGGCTCAGACGTGCCAAAGAACCAGATATCACAGTTCAGGATTGGGTTAGAGTGCGCAGACCACACCGGAGGAATAAACTGGCCTCGTTCTGGTTTACCCCCTTGTTGGTTACTCGTCAGGCAGGGCATCTTATCTCCTGGAGGATGGTACTCGATGGCACGCTAGTCGTCTTTGTAAAGTAGCTGCACCTACCCCAGTGTGCCCACAAAGCAGTGGAAATCTGCCACATACCTTCCTCCCACTGGAACGGGAAACTGCAACACCTCAGGCTGGCAGGTAAGACTTAGACCCCTTTTTGCCTCCACCCCCTCTGTCCTTTACCCCGCCCTTAATTTCACAGGCCCCACAGTCTTCGGGCCCTTCAGGCCAATGTCAGGACTTTTCCTTTCCATGACCAGTGCGTACCAGATCCTGGCCATGTCACTGGAAAGACTTTGTTGCGACCTTCCATGTTTAGAGAGATTATGGGAGGGAGGGAGAGGGGGGGAAATGTTGTGTCCACTAGAGGGGGGAAAAGCACTGTTTATGAAAAAGAAAGACTGTTCTGTGATCACAATGCATGTCTGATTAAGCTATGTGCATTTGGTTCTGCCTAGTTCTGTGTGTGTGTTAGAGAGTTACAGAGGAATAGTAAACAGAGAGTTGTTCACCACATTTCTGGCCTGGTTGTTTATTCTACACCACACTACTACTTCTACGCTACTCAGCCCCCCTAAAATTTTGCAATTAGTTCCATAAACTGTACACTAATTTGTGATCGCCTCAGTCCCCTTTAAATTTCCTATTCAGCGTCGATCAGACTTTCAGCTCGTTCTTTTTCAATCCGCAGACCGCAGCGGCGCAGAGCGAGAAACAGAGGACAAGGTGTGTGTTTATTGATAGATTGTTATAATATCTGCATTTGTGCAGTTCTTTGTCACAAAGTCAAATATTATACCCATCTATGCAATACAGTGGAATACTGCAGTAAGTTTAGTGTTTGATCCCTATTAATCAAAAAAGTTTTATTTTATTTATATATATATATATATATATATATATATGGGCTGAGCCCCCCTAAAATGAAAATCCTAGAATCACCCCTGATGAGAGATGTGAGACAACATCCCCAAGAGTTTATGCCAATCTATGTAGGCACTGAGCTGATTGCTGCAGGAGTTTTTGAAGGCAGACATTCAGAAGATCTACTGATGAATCCTCCAAATGATTCTCATTTGGCACACTTGTTAAATGTAAGAGGACTGGATGGATGTGTGGTTTTCTACACCTTAATCTCTCCCTGTAAAGAGAGTTATCTCCGTAATAATGATTATAGCATTTTACCTGGTCTTGATGAATCAAAGGCATACACAGGAATTTAAACCTTTGCTTTCACACATAATTACGAGCAGGACCAAAACAAAAATAATCTGTGTGCAGAACTGGGAAAGGTTGCTGAACGTGTGCCTCTCTACCTGTTTGTAAATGTATCCTTTCTGGAACACCAAGGTCAAGCACGCCAATAAGAGAGGAGTGTACATGGCAAACTACACATTTTTTAAATTTTATTTACAGTCTTTATTCATATGCTCCAGTAATGCTTCAGGTTAGTTGATGTGCTGATGAGAGGATGTAGCCTTTCTTTCATGTGCTGTCTCATGTTATTTCTTTCAAATCAATTCTTATGTATTCCTTTTAAAACTATTGGAAGGGAGAGCACATGTTTATTTTATTTTTTCCAAATAAATGACTTTCCAGTGAGTCATTCTAATAACGAAAACTGACTGTCATCAGATTTAACAAAAACTGGAAATTTGTAAATATAACTGGCTTGGATAAAGTTCCAGTAAATTAAAGCATTTGCATTCAGAAACATATTGCAAAACCAAGCTGTGTTTAGTCCTGTCTGAATCACAATATTTTGTGGTTATTTATGTGGATAAATTGTTAATCTGTTAATGCTCAGTGTAATATTCATTTTACAAATGGTTATGCTGGATAATTACGTTTCTTTTTGCTCAACAAACTTTGTGTTGTGTTTTTGTTCTTTCTCTCTCTCACTCACACACACACACACAATTATAGTGACAGAAACATTAAATGCACCCAACCTAAAAGGCGTCCATTCACATCAAATGCAAACTTGAATATTTGGCTCCACATTATTTTAAAATGAAACAATGAAATTAACCCCTTTACAGCAAATGCAAAAATTCAAGCAGAATGAAAAGCATTGATATCTAGTGAAGCTAAAATCATGCCCTTCCTAAATCAGTTGGAGAGAAGACCCTTTTATGCCCCTTTTAACAATGAGGTGAGGAAGGGTAACCATTTGAAATGACCAACCTCAGACTCCTGCAATTCAGCACACACATGGATATCATCTGTCTTTTTTTAAACAACCGTGAAAGGCGGCACCCAAGTATGGAAACAAACAAGTCACTAGTTTACCTGTGGGAGGATGCAAAGTCTCTATTTTGAGTGCAGTGATGTTTATCAAATACAGAGTGATCATGAATGTAGACAATCTGGAGCTCTGAAAAGTCACATTTATGAGTGTGTTTGCTTGATATGATGATAGCTTAGGTAACAGCTTTAACGAAAGTCAAATAATTCTATAACTGCAGTTCTGCTTGTAAGCAGTGGCTTGCAATATTTTCTATACTATCTGATCTCATCCAATTTCATCCAGTTACAGTTCTTTCCATGCTGTTCTCTACTGATCTAGGTTTGTTGACATGGTTTCTTATTCCATTGTGGTGCTATGAAACACCTGTAACCAGTCGTGAGTCGCCACATCACTAAAGTCGTTCCAGCAGCAGGGTTCTCCTGCCCTGAGTACAGTTAGCTAGCTGTAAAACCCGAGGATAGCATTCTGGCTGAGGTACCTTACAAAAATTAAGCATGGTTTTACCCAAAAAGTAAAACCAAAAAGACACGGTTATTGTAGTTAAACCATGGTAACCACAAATTAACCATGATTTGGGGCTCTATGGGCCATGACTCTGGCTGGCATGTTCGTGTAAAGCATTTTACATCAATTTAACAAACAGCACAATATAGTTCTGAGTGATATTTTTCATTTTCATTACACTAAAACACAAAAATGCTCAAATATTACTTGTACATACAGAAACATGTCATTGCCAGCATGAACCTAGAGCTCGTAGCCTAAAATTGCTTGTATGAAGTTTAGAGTGACACGTATTTATGTGTAAGTTTATTAATAAATATAAGAAGAACAGTGTTTTCACAAGACATAAAATAATGTTGGTATAAATGACAACCATTCTCTATTCTTCTCTCTGTATTTCTACCATTTTATCACACTGTCATGTTCATTTTAATGACACATGATGGGAAAGGACGTTTTCACAGTTTGTGTCTAGTGTGAACTGCCAACTGTTTGTTATCAGCTGTGTCCAGTGTTTGTGTCTGTATGAACTTGGTTTGATGGTAGCATTAGTGTCTCTGACTCATGAGCTAAAATTGCTGGTGTGAAGTTTAAAGTGACACTTTGCTTATGATGCCAAGAAAGCATTTTTGAATATGATGGATCAGAAATACTTAAAGATATTTGAGTCTTTCTGGTAGTTAACTGATTAATACAAATAAGAAGTTTCATTATAGGCCCCAAATGTGTTGGTAGTCTAATCTTTCCAATTTGATGGTGTAGTATTGGGTCAACAAATCAAACCTCTGGATATCAATAACAAGTGTATACACTGATAAAAATTATTCTGCGGAGAAGTAAATACTACAGAAAAAAAACTGATATATTTAGGTTTAGATTTTATTTCTTTAACCTTATTTCTAATAAGAAACCTCTGGGGTAACAACCAATTATGTAAAACCTACTCAAATTGTACTGGTGGTTCTATCATGTACTGGAACATTAATGAATAATAATGTTGTATTTTCACAGTTTTCTAGTTGTTTTTACATGGTTTTATCATTGCTTTTGTTGTTATGTTTAGTAACATGCTGTTTTGTGACATCTGGAGTTCCTTTATGTTCACAAAATGATCCATTCATACTCAAAAACTATCCACTGATTGTTACCATTATTGTGTTTTGAGTTTCAAGAAACATGGTCTCTGTGCTCGTTTATAACTTAACTGCCTATGTTTATATACCTATGTAGTTCAACAAAGTGCAATAAACTGTCTACTGTGTTGTTTACTTATGTTTCTAAGTAAGTCATACACTTTGAAAGCATGGCATAATTCAGTGTTCTATTGTTTGAGTAACATTTACAAAGATTAAAATGTACTGGAGCACTGCAGAATAAACTTCAAATGAGAAATTACTTAAACTCTAACTGGCAAAGTTAATTTT
Organism: Sinocyclocheilus grahami; assembly: GCF_001515645.1. Taxonomy (NCBI): domain Eukaryota; kingdom Metazoa; phylum Chordata; class Actinopteri; order Cypriniformes; family Cyprinidae; genus Sinocyclocheilus; species Sinocyclocheilus grahami. The sequence continues at coordinate 4,573 of NW_015509193.1, read as the reverse complement.
ACATTATGTAATTTACAAAATTTTTTTTTTTTATTTATCTCTTGTTTTATTAGTGTACTTACAGAATGTCTTCATGTCAAGACCCACACAAACATTACATATAATTTCTATGCTTAAACATGTTACAGAGCAGCTTACTACTACACAAAATCCACTACTTTTCATTTCAGATAATATTTGAGATGTGAGGGTGGAAAGTTCCTGTGGTTTACACTTTACACAAGCTTCTCACTATAGATAAGTGTTAATAGAGTCAACATAAAAAAAGCTGTTAAATAAACCTCCCTTTTAACACCATTAATGGCAGTTTAAAAACAGTTTCTATTTTTATCCCATTCTGGGTTTTAAAAGGGCTGGTCTAGAATCTGAAATTCATTTGCTCCTCATCATCACCACTCTCACAAGAGAGTTCACATCATTTTTCGAGCGCAATAAAGATTCTGCTAGATCATCCACAACGGACATCATGGTAAGCAACCATACTATATTTTATATTCAGTTAGTCAATTTTAACCTTTCATTTGTCAATGCCCTCTTGTGAACAAAAGTTTAACCTGATCATAAAACTGGAGAAGTTTGCTGTGCAGTTCACACAGTAATATACTACACAGATGAAATAGGACTGTTGATGATTTTGCTTTTTTCAACAATTTAGGTTTTTATTGTGCTGTCAAGAGCCCTTCTCCTGGTCTCTCTGCTTCCTCTTTATTCTCAAAGTGTGGAGGGTGAGCCTGTGGACATCGAAACTCTGGCCAAAATTACAAGATTTTTTTCATCAGAAGTAAGTTTTCATTTTACTGAAGTAAAGGTTAGTTGAAACATTTTGTTTGTGGGGATTTTTGCACTTTCTGATTACATTTTGAGTTTTACGTGTAATTTATTATTTTCAGACTAAATACAAGAAGAGATAATACATCTGTTTGCACTCATTCACACTTTTCCAGCATGCATGTTTGACCAGTACCTCAGTTTTGAATATGTAATTGTGAACATTTCTTTTTTTTTAGTTATGAAATAGGGCAGTATGCAGTAGCCATCAATGTCCCAAAGACTCAGTGTGAAAATGGTTTCATACCATCGACATTCCTGAAAGAAGACAAAAACGTAAATGTGAAAAATATCATAAGTGCTGATGAAAGACCAGTTTACGAAGGCAAAGAGCTCATTGCTGCAGGAGTACAGAAGACACCAAACACTGCTCATTCAGAGTTTCTACTGATGAACCCTCCAAATAATTCACCCTTGACAAACTTGTTGAATAAGAGAAAGGATGGTTGTGTGGTTTTCTACACCTTAAACTCTCCCTGTATGAACACCTGTCTCAGTGGGAAGTACAAGATTACAGGAGGGCTTGATAAATTAAAAGCATACAAGGGAATTAAAGCTTTTGCTTTCAAAAACATCTGGATGCAAGATCAAAACAGACAAGATGAGCTGAGCGAGAAACTTAAGGTGATTGCTAGTCGCATTCCACTCTACCGCTGTAAATCAAATAAGTGTACCCTTTGTGGAGAGCCAGGGTCAAACACTGAAATAAATAAGGCTTGTTTAACTGATTAACTGTTTTTTCTTAAATGCTTATTTTTGCACAGTGCTGAGGTACTTATGTTCAATGACTCTCTTGCTTGATTAATTGTCTTAACTAAAATTTCACATATTCTGTTTGTGTATACATTGACTGAGATGTGTTCTGTGTTATTAAAGTGGCTTTGCTATTGCTTTGGGGATGTTGAGTCTATTTATTTGATGTTATAACATTATTGTTGACTCTTTGCATTCATCTGTTATGTTACACAATTAGTGTTTAAAATAAAAAACTAAGGGCCAGATTTACTGACGGCTTGTGCCAGAATAAACTCTCTTTTGATGGTAAAAAAACTACTGTCAGGATTTACTAAAGGCACGCAGTGAAAAATTTGCACTGAAAAGATTTGGACAGTTACTTTTTCCTCTGACTTTATTTGCATTTGTAGGAGTTTCATTTTCAGATGCTAAATTTATGGGAGAAGAATATTTCTATGAATCACGCAGCATGATTTACAAAGGTTTGTGCTAGTCAGTTTACTGTTATTTGTGCCATTATTTAAGACCCAAAAAAAGCCTGTCTTAAACCAGATGCTAATTTGCACTGCTCGTCTTGGTAGATTGTGTTGGTCATTCTGGAAATGATCCGGTAGCATCTGTGTTTTTTGATGTGTTGCTGTTAAATATATTTTCCCCAACAAGTGTCTGTCAATCAAACCTGAGCACATTCTGAAGGGGAAGATGCAGATGGTCCCACTCACACCATTCACTTCCCCAGGGGCTCTACATAGATAGGGGTTGCCCTGATAGACAGTGTGGAAAAAAGTAGCAAAACATTTCTGCCACAAAACAAACATGAAGAAAAAAATCATGATGTGTCTTGACATTTATGACAGGTGGTGGAAAAACAGCAAATTATTTTCCATATCACATAGGGTGACCATACGTGCCATTTTCCCAGGACGCGTCCTGGCCAGGATTTCTATATTGCCTAAAATATCTAGGTTTTGGCTTTGTTTGCGTCACCCTAATATCACAAATATATTAAAATATAATTTAATGAAATCCCCCCCCCCCCCTCTCTCTCTATCTCTCTCTCTCTCTCACACACACACACACATGTTGGTTTTATGGGGATATTCCATAGACGTAATGGTTTTTATACTGTATAAACTTATATCCCCTAAACCAGGGATCCTCAAATCTGGCCCACGAGATCCACTTTCCTGCAGAGTTTAGCTCTAACCCTAATCAAACACACCTGAGCATGCTAATCAATGTGTTCAGGATCATTAGAAAATCACAGGTAGGTGAGTTTGATCAGGGTTGGAGCTAAACTCTGCAGTGCATTGGCCCAATGGCAAGATTTGAGGAACCCTGCCCTAAACCCTCCCGCAAAACTTTTTACATTTTCAGAAAACTTCATTCTGTATGATTTATATGATTTGTTTCCTCAAAAATGTCCCTGTAAGGGTAAAATTTATTTCTATGTGGGGACATGTGGTCCCCATAAAATAGGGAATACCAAGTATACACACACAAACTTTAGATTTGTAAGTAGGGACCACTCATAGACACAGTGGTTTTTCTATGAAGCTGATGATATTTGCTAAATCCCAACCGTGATAAATCTGCCAGTCATACAAACCTATTGACATCTGTAGATTTAAACATGATTTGGTCCATTTATAAGCCTTTCAAATACATTATCACCTCAAATGCCCTCACAGGTGAGTTTTTTCATGCTGTAGGTTTCACAATTTTAGTGAGGACCTCATAAGTATATTTATATAGTATATAAATGCTGACATACCATAGATGTCTATTGATTTGATGAATAGCTAATTCATTATAATAACTGTAGACTAACCATATGAATGCAGTCACACTCATTCACTTAAATTCTGAAAAAAAGGCTTGCTGCTGGTCTTATAGTGAGGAGAACTTAGAAATTTGATTACTTTAAACATATAAAGGCGATTTAAATGCTGAAATATAAAAACAATAAATGTTTAAGTGCAGTGTATGAGACCTAGAAACAGGACCATTTTAAAAAAGCAACACCACCTCCTGATGAAAATAAGAATTAAGAAGTGCTTGCCACACGTATATAAGATACATTTGA
>NW_015509193.1:0-586 GCF_001515645.1 Sinocyclocheilus grahami | reverse complement strand
TACAAAGAAAACAAAACAAATAAGTTCAGAAATTAAGTTATGTGTGATCAAATTCAATGACACAGGGGAAAAAGTATGGTGGTAAAATGAGTAATATATAGGAATATTTCTATATTTATTTTAACAATAGGTTTTCTTTGTAAACTAATAAAGTGTAAAGTTGGATTTGTTACATTATGAAACAAAATTTCAGTTGTAATCGAGAAACAAAACCCAACCATGTGACCATGTGATTTGATTTGGATGATTTCATTCTCGTGACACTAGATGGCAGTGCAGGCGAGTTTAACAAAACCTGAGATTAAGAGATCAAGAAAGAGGATACTATTATATGCCGTACATACATAGTTGAATTATAAAGTGAAAATCTCAAAGTGGTAAAGATTAGACAGTGTTATTAATTATATTTCTTCAACAAATTACCCCTGAATAAATATTAAAGAGATCCATTAATCAGTAATGTTATTATACCATTAATCAGTCATTTCTGTCATTATTCTTAGGTAGGCCTACACGAGAAGTTACAAATGAAGACTTTGCTCATGTCTGATAAGCAAACAGTTGTTTCTGTGATTATGTAAAGAGA
>NW_015509192.1:14507-16343 GCF_001515645.1 Sinocyclocheilus grahami | reverse complement strand
TTTACGATACGGCGGAAACACCCTTGGATCAGCGATGTTCCTCCTCTCCCGCCTCCACCTGCTCTAAAGTGTCATCTCTTTTGAAAGCGTGACAACCGTTTTGGATGCTGCAGAAGGTTCACAGGCATTTTAAAACCGTGGACTCTAATTTCTTACAAAAGCCTTGCCCTGCTTCTCTAAAGAGACATGTTTAAGCCATTCTACTCCGCATTCCTGGGAACAAAAGCAGCGGGACTCATTCTGCCCTTAAAAGCGAAGAGAAAGTTGATATGATGCCGTGGCTGCAGTTAAATGAGGCATATGCCAGCTGGCGGGGGGCTGGAGGGTCTCTTCTAGAAGAATGTGTAAAGACGAGGGCTGAAGTTTGTTAATCCTTTCATTCTGAAGGAGGAGGGTTCGAACCGACAGGCTTTGAGGAAAGATGAGAACCCGACGCTGTGACCGTTTCCAGGCATCTGAACCAAATGACACAAATCAGATTCACCTAGAGACTAAATTCTGACTTGCTGTAGATGGATTTCAGTTACAGTCTTTCTGGAGTTATCACGTCTTGCTCAAGGGCACAATTGTGTTCGTCCATTGTTGGTCTGAACCTACAACCTTTAGGTTAACAAGTGCACTTCTTTAACTACTAGGCAACACTTTCATCAATGTCACGCTCAGCTGGTGAAAGCAGTGAACGACAGCACGGCAAAAACTCACGGGCATTCCTTTTAAAGAAAAAAGAAAGCACCTGGGAGCAATTTACAGATATCACTGTGTATCCTCTGTAGACAAGTATGTCATGGACAATTGACTGCACTTAACTTCAAATCTAAATAAACTCTTTCATAACAAACTCTACAGGTCAGACTAATCAATTACATATGGTCATGATGGTGTGCCTCAAAATCTGTTGCATCTCAACTATAAAAAGCTGTGAACAAAATCATGTTTACAAAACTTGTTTTGACTACAGATGCTTCTGTTACATGTAAGTGATCGGTTAACCATAATAAGCATGTTCATATGCCACTTCAAAAGATGCCAATAGGGCGCAAAGGGGCCACAATAACGCTCTCCTTCTTCTGATGAGTGAGAAGGCTTTCTTTAAAACAATCCAAATTATGTTTCTTACACATTTTATGGAGGGAAAACAAAAAGCAAAACAAGTGGTTTACATCAACAACAGTGCTGCCAACTTTGCCCATCCTACTGGAGCACTTAACGCTTATTCCTCTGTTCACCAAGATAACAATGCAGTGACTTTTCTTGCATTGTCATCTCAATAAATAGTAGTTTATTTACTTCAGCTTTCATGCTTTCCTATAGATTAACAGTTCAAATTGTTTAACTTTAGTTGGGAACATTTATTCCACCTGGTTCATTATGTCGCACAAAACACTTGTTGACATTTTCTTCTCCCCAGCATTCTGTATTGCTGTGCAAAAACAGACTAATGAATAAATAATATATATAGGCCTATAATATATATCACAATTACATGTAAGAATAATAACAACAATTATAATAAAAGTAATTTATTTGTAATGGTATTTTATAAGTATGTATTTTTTATAAGATATTTTTTTTTAAATAATGCATAACATAAACATCAATATAAATAACACCATAAAAATTAAATCACTTTCACATTAGAGAGTGGTGAATTGCAAACTACTACATGTAAATCTGCGTATGATGCATTGATTTTAGACATAATGCATGTTTTTTGATTTTTTTCACTGTTACACATGTTTGTGTGTTGGACACTCACCCAGAACAAGGCAGAAGATGTCCAGCGCTATTAAGAGTTTCCTCTTGCTGTTATCTACGCCGTTGTTATTTAACGTGGAT
>NW_015509192.1:10369-10737 GCF_001515645.1 Sinocyclocheilus grahami | reverse complement strand
TATTTGCATACATTTCTAGCACCCAAATGGTTGAATCTTTAAAACGTTTGTCTCAAACTAATATTTTTCTGATTATTGTAAAAGCAGCACCGGAACAAATGCTATATTTAGTATATTTTACCTGCAGCGCTGCTTTGACCTTGCAATCATTTTCTATTCTAAGCGCGACTGGGAATGCCGCTCAGTTTGGCAATGACCTTTCCTGTTTTTGAGCTTTGCTGCGCATTTTTAACGTACAACTTCATTATATAAAACGTTATGTGTCGCATTAAAAGATATGCTCTCATTAATAATGCCTTATAGTCTGTGCACATACAACTTACGAAAATGAACCATGGTTTTACTACAAATTAAACCAAAAAAACATG
>NW_015509192.1:7980-10344 GCF_001515645.1 Sinocyclocheilus grahami | reverse complement strand
TGGTATTTGTAGTAAAACTGTGGTTATACAAATGGTAATCAATACCCCCAAAAACATGGTTACTACACATTTACTATAATAAAACCATGGTTAATTTTCTTGGTGCCCTGTGTGCATTATTTCACGTCAAGAACAACAAATGCTGTGCTTTCAAACCTACTGAGATTCCTGCCTTGACAGCAGGTTTGTGTGTGCAGAATTTTTAGACAGTAAAGCATTCCCAATCATCTCGATGGTTCTTGCTCAGCTGCTACAGGAACCCAGGTGTCTGACAAGCAGGCCCCCTGAGGAATCATGTTCCCTTCTTACCCCAACGTCATTCTATAGAGTGCAACAGAGCCCACCCACGTTTTCAGTGGCCTTGGTTCCTGAAGTATTTTTTCCCATTGGGACTTTTAAAAAGTCTTTTGAAGGGTTATGATCCATAAACCAAAACAACCAGCTGCAATGTAAATCACAATGAAACAAGTTTTGATTTGAAGCAAATAAAAGCATTCAAAAATCATAAAAAAAGGAACAAGACTGGACCTCGAGGGTCGAGTTGAACCCCTGGCGTACTTAATGGCTTTAATTTGAGAAAGAATTACAATCCCATGAAGCATTGCGAATGACAAATTAAAATTTTAAGACATAATCTTATATTCATTTTTATTAATATAAATTTTACTATATGTAAGCGTCTTTTAAAACACTTTAGGTCATATATTTAGCTATAAATGATCAAATTTGCCTTTACTGTTCAGTTTTTCAGTTAGCTCACAAGCTAACCAGTTAGCCTATTAGCGTTACCTCTTGCTCAGGGGTGTCCAGTTCTGCTCCTGGATGGCCAATGTCCTGCTCCATTTAGCTCCAACACACTTTCTGGAAGTTTCTGGTAGTTTCTGGTAATCCTGAAGATCTTGCTTAGCTGGTTCAGGTGTGTTTAATTAGGATTGGAGCTAAACTCTGCAGAATAACTGCCATCCAGGAGCAGGATTGGACATGTCTGCTTCTAACTGACTAACCCTCCTAGGCTAGTATATGCGCAAGTTTTTACACTACCACTATATGCAATATTTGTACTGTACGTTAAAGGTACCTGACTATTTTGATTAAGAAGAAAAATATACCAGGAAAAAATGCAATGCATTTTTGAACAGGTATAATAAACCGCTAGAAAATCGTTTCTAGCGACTGTGCTGAGTTGTCAGCTTTTTTCGTCCAGATACACAGATGAAAGATACTCCTTGCCTTTAGATAATGAAGATACAACATATAGGGGTTATTGTTTTCTAGGTAGACAGCTTTTTGCTTTTTGAATTTCGAGACAAATCCAAAGTCTAACACTTGCAAAAACAGGTTGAACACTTTGCATTATTCATCAATCACCAGTAGAGCAAACGTCCTTGAGGAGAGGCTAAATAATTTTATCAAGTCTAACAGCCTTATTAGGCTCCACATGAGATCCCATGACTAGGGTTTAAGTGCACTTAAGTGATGTAGCTTTTCAGAGAAACCCACACAAGCTAACAAATAGTCCACCGTAATACTGAAAACAGTTTATTAACAGTTTAAAAACTGTTTATTCCTTGCAGGTCCTGCATTAGAGTATTGCTGTGTGTTATATGAATATAGCCACTTAATCTGCTTCCATACTGCATGCTTAGGGTGTCACTGGACTTAAATATCCACAAGGGAAGCACATTTGTTTGCAAGTGACCCTTCAACTGTTAGTAGACATGCAGCACTATCAGCTGATGTAGCTCAGTGAATCAAGTATCCGATTTGACACTGTAAAAATCCTAACCTAAAAATATACAGCTTTATTAAGGTCTGAAATATTACTTAATATGATGGAATCTACCTGACTGCATTAGGTTATACCAATCAAAGTCATTTTAAGGATCAGAATATGGAGAAATAGCTCCAACAAATCTGGATTTGTACTTTTTTTTTTTACTGTGCTTACACCACATAATTTTTTGTAAATAAGGCTGTTAACAAGATTAACAAGAATCTCAATGTTAAAATGTAATGTGACCTACATAAATATAATTTTTGTTATAAATATGACTATATATAATATATATTTTTAAATGAATATTCATGCATATTCACAAAATACATATTAATGTATGTCCGACAATAAGAACATACATAGATTTCCTTTTCAAATAAATTCTGTTGTTTTGAACTTTCTATTCATCAAAGAAGCCTGATTAGTATATACATATTATTAGAATGATTTTTTTAAGGATCATGTGACACTGATGAACCAAGTGGCTGCTGAAAATTCAGCTTGAATAAATTAGAATAAATGACATTTTAAAATATAATAGATATTTTAAGTTATATATATATATATATATATATATATATATATAT
>NW_015509192.1:0-663 GCF_001515645.1 Sinocyclocheilus grahami | reverse complement strand
TTTTAGCATATAAATAGTAGTCATTTTAAGGTATTTTAACTCTAAAGTATTAGTAATGAATTATAATTGTAAAGTCGGACATATGAAGTAACATAATATTTTGTTAAGTTTTTAGTTAACTTATATATATCCTACTATAAATACAGTATATCTTAGTAGATTGTTATTTTTACATTTTAATACATTTAATTAATTAAATGTAATTATTTTTTTAATTGTATTGGACAGTGTGGGCATGATACATATTAATGCTAAATTATGATTGAAACGAATATGCCTGAAATACCTGCTGTATCACATTCAACAGATTTTCAACTCTAGTTTTTCTAGAAATAATATATGAACTATTAAGTAAGCACACGTTTCTTAAATACAGTACATTTTTTATTTTGAAATATTATTAACAATATAAAAGTAATTTTTGCTATTACTTCAGGAAAGTATCAGGAAAGTCCTGCTCTGGAGATTTTAGAAAGCCATGTATCAAATACAATACACACAGCTTAAACCCACAGAGAGCAAATTGTTGTTTTTAAGATAAAGTTTTACATAGTAATCTCTCGTGTGCAGGTGGAGGACACAGAGGCGAGACGTCTTTTCCAGCAAATCATCTCAGCAGTAGATTACTGCCACAGACACATGGTGGTGCACAGAGACCTCAAG
>NW_015509191.1:15694-16344 GCF_001515645.1 Sinocyclocheilus grahami | reverse complement strand
GTGTGCACTTTGGATGGGTTAAATGCATAGCACTAATTCCAAGTACGGGTCACCATACTTGGCCACTTCACTATTTAGCTGCCTCTTATACTAACAGTGGAATTTCACAGTGCAGCGGCTGTTGTATGTTCCTGCTCAGAGCTAGATTTGAAAATACATGCTTTTTTTGTGTGCAATAATGGTGCAAATACTAGTAAACTGACTAACGTAAACCTTGGTAAATCTCATTTATTTAAATACTTTCCTTCCATAGGTTGTGTGTCTGAAATGGAAACTCATACTAAATATATATGCAATAAGGACAGCTGCAAAAATAACTTTTTTTTCCACGGTCCATGGCTTAAACTTTCCCCGTGTGTCTTTAGTAAATCCTGGCAGTATAGCTTTTAACACCAAAAGAGGGTTTGCACTGTTAAATCTGGCCCTGTAACAGAAATCAATAAACTTAATGTGAATTTTTGACCTCACAATATTATGCTGTACAGCATGAATAATAGATACTACATTAAACAGTGTTAATAAATTATTAGTTTTTCAAAGAGTCATTTTAAATGAGGGGTGTAGGTGATCTAAACGTAAATATAGGGCAAAGAAGTATGCACAACTACTGTACATATCCAACATTAACCATTATTAATAAATTTAAAAAA
>NW_015509191.1:6819-10359 GCF_001515645.1 Sinocyclocheilus grahami | reverse complement strand
TTAGGCAAAGTCTATTTCAAATGGATGACATACAGATGAGTGTCTTCTGGGGGTTTGTTAGACTAGTCGGTTCCGAAATTTCTTTTGAAATGTTAATGAAATTAGTCGTAGCACACATCCCTAGTCGAAAACAAGATTTCTTCCTGTTGCACACTTCAAGCATGCAATGTGACGTAATGCATTGCACATTTATTAGTTCAACTAAATGTGCAATAGAGACATTGACATTCCATTTTGTAATGTAAATGTATAGTAAAAGCATCCTTGCTGAATAAAAGAGTTAATTGTATGTATGCAATTACTTTGGCTGTTCTCAAAACTCGTAGTAAAGGCCTGTTCACAGCAGGGACAATAAATACAATGATAATGTTTTAAAAATCATTCTAACTCTGTGAGAATTCTATAGGAATGTTAACTCCACTACTATAACAATAATGACACAGAAGAACAGTATCATTGGAATCACTTTCAGAGTGATTTATTTCAGCTGATGAATGATAAAAAAAATACGGACAGCCAATCAGAATCCACCACCCTATCATAGACATGAAAGCTGTTTTGACAAAGGCCTAATATTATTTTTATGTCACATGGCTCTCTCTCTTTCTGTCAGAGTGTGGAGGGTCGAAGAACTGAATCAGAGATTCATCCTCACTCCTGAGAAAGTCAAAGATGCTTACCTGGTCCATCTCATCCAAAAGTTCCAGGATGAACATGATGATTGGTCTATCGTGATATTCACTAACACATGCAAGTAGGTTTTCAGTTTCAGAAAAAAACATTGCAGGGTTAATCAATTCTAATTAAGACAAATCCCTTTTATAACCCTTCCATCATTCACTGCGTGTGCAATGGGCATTAATGATACCTCAAATTAGGCAGCTTGTTCACAAAATGACATAACGGACAAATCCCTTAGAGTCACGTTAACCCTCATACTGCATTCAAAATCTGGATTTTTGCATTCCAGGTCCATTTGGACCAGAAGGATCATTTTTCAGCTTATTAGCAGCTTCTCATTAATGAGTGAATGTGAAAAAATGTTACCATGTTTTGAATATTAATGGTGATTCATGGTGTTATCACCATGTTCAATATTGATGAGATTATTTGAATATATCATTGTGTTAAACTGATAAGAACCTATAATCTGGGAATTACCAGTATTAACCCTATTGGAATGAATGTCTTTATAACTCAGGGTTGCTCAAAAACAGTCCAAAATGATGAAACCTACATATTTATTTCTAACAAAAACAATTACTCCGAAAAGTAAAAACAAAACAAAAATACATTTATTTTACTTGCTTAAAAGTTCAGTTTCAGATGAAAAAAGTGATTCACTTTTCATAACGTGACGGTTTGTCAGTAGGTGTAAGAAATGTAACAAAATGAATTCCCAAAATCGCGTGAGATATGGGGAAAAAGCTAAATATGTTTTACAAGCGTTTTTTTTTACACTAATTTAATTTCATAGATAATTTAACATTATTTTGGAGACCTAATGGTACTCCATCCATGTACCTTTTTTAATGGTTAATATCTCTTAGAAAATAATTGTAAAAAAATTAATTAAAAAAAAAGTTGTGTACTTTGAGAGTCGGAAAACACTTGCTAAAATGTGTTCCCTTACAAAAAAAACGATGCTGTTTTTAGAAATATTCATGTATCTCACAACAACATTTTCATATGAATATGTAAAAATATATGACAGATATTGTTAACGTAATTGTGTAACGTTTACGAATGTTCCAGGAACTGTCAGATACTAACAACGATGCTGCGCCAATTCAATTTCCCAACCATCTCCCTGCACTCAATGATGAAGCAGGTAAGTGACATGCTACACAGTTAAAATTGATTCTCACTCAGCGCCTAATGTCTATACTAATGGTTTTTATGTTCTTCCATCTTCAGAGACAGCGTTTTGCCAACCTTGCAAAGTTCAAGTCTAACGTCTTTAAAATTCTCATAGCCACAGATGTTGCTGCAAGGTACAGAGAAAACACTTCTCTTTGCCATTGTCTAATTCTCTCCACTTTCATGTATCTGTTCTTATCTAAAGGGGTTTGGATATTCCTACGGTGCAAGTTGTTATCAATCACAACTCACCGGGTTTGCCAAAAATCTACATCCACCGAGTGAGACGAACCGCTCGAGCTGGTGAGTTTAGAGCTCTGTTAACAGTGAGGTATGAAGAGTTAGCTGTAAGAAATAAGAGAGGTTTCGTTAGTATTCGTATTACTGTTAAAATTTTATTTTTTGATCAATTATGCAGTCCTGTTTTCACTTCATAAATGTCACTAGTAGGCTGGAACACTATATTGTCAAATCCACATTCAGAACTGTTTTATGATGTCCTTTTTGTTTTGTCAAGGCCGGCATGGTGTAGCAATCACACTAGTCACACAGTATGACATCCATCTCATCAATGCCATTGAGGAACAGATCCGTAAGTTCAAACCTAAATCCTAAAAAGGGCACGTTCAAACCTAAATCCTAAAAAGGGCACGTTCAAATCTAATTATATTCTATATTGTGATAAAAGCACCGTAAATGCTTGTACCAAATGTCTTGCTGTAAGTGTACTTTCGCTTGAATACTGTTTTGTGTGTTTAGAGGCGAAACTAAAAGAGTTTGCTGTTGAAGAGAAAGAGGCGTTGAAGATCCTCACGCAAGTCAATGTAACAAAACGACAGTGTGAAATTGTGAGAAGACTTTTTCAGTGTACAAATATGTATATATTATATACGTATAACACGCTGGCAAAATCTTACATTTGTTAATTCTGTTACAGAGACTGGAATCCACTGATTTTGATGAGAAAAAGAAGATAAACAAAAGGAAGCAAATGATTCTGGAGGGAAAAGTGAGTCGTTTTATTGTAAATGCATGATTTAAACAGATTACACTGTCCGAAAAGGTTATAGACTATCAGGAAAAAAATCTGGATTTTATGATGTGGTGCTATGTGGTGTATACTGTATATTATAATGATCAAATGTATTATTTTTAATGGTTGTTGTTATTTTTATTTAATTTATTATTATTACTATCTTCTTTTATTTACTTGGTTTTTTGACCGCACACCTTCCAGGATCCAGATTTGAAAGAAAAAAGGAGAAACGAACAAGAAAAGATCAGAAGAAGAAAGAAGAAACCGAACAAAAAAGAGCCGAAAAAACACGAAGCAAAAACGACAGCAGTGGACTCTTGAAGTGTTGATATTGTACATTCAGATGTGTGTATATAACGTAAATGTGCTATAATTCAATGTATAAAATAATATCTGTGATCAGTATTCCAAAATAAACCACATTTTATGAGCAACGTTGAGTGTGTTCCTATATGAATAACAATAAATATATATATATATATGTATAAAAACTGTAGAGAGAGAGAGAGAGAGAGATGGATAGATTATAGACCCTAGTCAAAATTTGAAGTGGATCAAAAAAGTTCATCAAAGCTGTCCTAAGACATGAACGCATTTTAGTTTTAGATTTTAGGACAACTTTGATGAAAGGTTTTGATCCACTT
>NW_015509191.1:0-546 GCF_001515645.1 Sinocyclocheilus grahami | reverse complement strand
TTTTTTTGCTAATATCACCTAGATTTTTTTTAAAGCCCATAATCGATACAACACAGTCCACACATAAAACCAAAGACTCAAATGTATTTACAGTAAGTTTTCACTAAAGGAAAACAGAATAGCAAAGGAAAGATGCAGGAATAATCAGGGAGGATCTTGCACATGTAAACATTAATACTTATCATGGGCTTTTTTTGCAAACTGATTTTTGCATTATAGTTGCAGGCCTGGTAGCCACATAAAATCTTTCACAGGACACGCGCCAGTCCAAAAAGTCATCATGGGAAATGCCAGTCAAAATCTCAGTAACTTTTGCTAATTTTTGAGAGCGTACAAGAGTATTGTTGATAGTATGTCGAGCTTATGGCTCTGCTGCTATAATGAAATAAGCAACACCATGGCCGCAAATCAAACTCGGATTTTGACTAGAAATACACTTGACTAGACCTAACGAAGCATTGAGAAAGGAATCCTACCACTATTTGCCTAAATGGCTTTATTTCCTTCCATGCAAATTTACATTAAGGAATGTTTGTGTATGATATC
>NW_015509190.1:32498-32930 GCF_001515645.1 Sinocyclocheilus grahami | reverse complement strand
CACACACACACACACATGCATGCACACAAACACATACACCCGCTTCAGATTACCCTCTGAAATCAATCTTATCACTTATGTTTGTGATATACTGTATTTATAACATTATGTTTAGAGCATTTTCCATTATCTGACTCTCCTTATTTTTTTATTGTTACTATTATTATTATTATTATTATTATTATGTTGGATGGTATTCAACTTCAACCATCAACTTATCAAAAAGGTCTAAATGAGACTTATAATTTTTAATTTGTATAATTTATTTCTAATTAGTTTTCATTTGTTTATCACTTATTAGTTTAAATCATTGTTAGTTTTTTTTCTAGGATTCAGTTTATTTAGCTTCTATCAAATTCAAAGTTATTGAGCTATCTGGAATTATTTAAAAATGTTTAACATAAAAAAATGTTAGTGTTATTGCTGTCTATT
>NW_015509190.1:29923-31070 GCF_001515645.1 Sinocyclocheilus grahami | reverse complement strand
GCCCACCATGCCCCGGCCATGAAGGGCTACCAGGTGAGTCGCAGTCTGTCGCAGCACTCCTCTGGGCCTTGCTACTGCATGCCTGAGGACTGCGACACTGCGCGGGACTACATGCACCACCCTGACCACTACCAGGGGCACAATGACCACCCCTACTACCCGCCTGGTGGTCCACCTGAACCGTCGGCCATGGTCCCATCTGGTGGAGGCACCTTCCCTCGTTCACACCCCAGTCAGCCACAGCCCTACGACTCGACGTGTGAAGAGTGTATAACCTCGGCAGGGCATGGCCATGGTCATGGGGGAAAGATGCACCGTATCCCACCAAACCTTCTGGATCAGTTCGAGAAACAGTTGCCCTTCCACCCAGACGGCTTCCACACCCTGCAGTACCAACGCACGGCCAGTGGGGAACAACGCAGCGAGAGTCCGAGTCGCATACGGCATCTGGTAAACTCGGTTCAGCGTCTCTTTGCCAAGTCACATTCACTGGAGACGCCCTCTAAACGAGAGTTTAATGGCACTCGTGGGGGAGAGTACCGGGACAGAGATAGGGGGCACCGCAGCGGTGGCGAGGAAAGCGGTGGACATCATTATTCGGGAACGCACCAGTCTCGCTCAGCCCGTCGGAACAAGAGTCGAGAACGAAGTAAGAGTGGAGACTCCCGCCATGAGTCTCGAAGCTCCCGCCACCGCAGCAAAACAGCTGGATGGTGGAGCTCCGATGACAACCTGGACAGTGACAGCAGCTTTCTGGTGGGTGCGGGCAGGGGGGGACGCGGGTATCCCACCGGACACGAGACCCTGGATGCTGCCATCCAGGAGCTTACCTTGAGGAAATCTAAGGGTCCACCTCCAGGAGAGTGCCTGGCTTGCAACAACATAGCCATGGCAGGGGACAGCGGACACTCTCTGAAGAGGAGCACATGGTCGGCCTTGACGGTCAATCAGGCTAGAGAAGTATATCCATCTTCGCGTGGAGGTGGAGGAGGATATGAGAAGGCATTGGTTCCTCTAGATCCCAAAATGAAGGAACGATCACTCCACTATCTGCAGGCAAGTTCTGCATATGTATGTATGTGACAGGGTTGTGCTACATTCAGAATTGACGAATCGGCTTCCTTAGATCTATCTATCTATCTATCTA
>NW_015509190.1:24231-28889 GCF_001515645.1 Sinocyclocheilus grahami | reverse complement strand
GGGTGGAAACTGTATCTGACATGACAACAGGTTGAATGAGGATAATTGTTCTCCTATACACTCTCTCACACTTTCCACCAAGTGTCAGCATATGGTTATGTTTCTAAGGTAACAGAATGGAGCTCTAGGAGGTTACGCTCGTTTCCAGGTACAACAGTGAGCCACAGTTGAGCACTACTTAAATAAGGCTTACAGATTAAAAATAAATAAGTAAATGACAGAGTTGAGCGCCACTTATAAAATAAGGCCTACAGCTTCACAGTATCCCTGTGCACATCCTGTTTTTTTCTTTAGCAGACACCAGAGATTTAAAAAAAGAGCAGCTTTGACATTTTGCTAATTACTCCTTTTGTTTTCCACAGATATGTGTTAGTCTTCAGCAAATGTTATGTGGAAGGTGCAACTTGACTACTAAATTTAGGCATAAATGGGTGATTTCTCCAGCATTTGTTTGTTTGTTTTTCCCCCAAAGTTGCCTGCATGACACTTGTTTCTTTATAGTGGTGGTGAAAGAAAATATCAGGCTGTGTAGAAGAAGCGTTGCCGGTTATCATTATTGTTGCATTCATGCCTGGACTTCAAACACCTGGTGCTCAAATAAAAGAAGACCAGTTTCAGCAAAGTATAGACTGAATAGCAGCTGTGAGAAAGCACAATAAGCATCAGGTGCACCCCATCCCATGGCTGCTCTGTCCCCGGGCTCTTCAGTGGGAAAGAGAGAAAAGTCAATGCTTTGTGATGGACATAACCAACTGTGCCGTCTCTTGCATTCTGTGCTATTGTTGCCCAGGGCTACTGGACCACAGGAACGTGCATAGAGGTCATGCCCTGACACTAATTTCACTTCCTGTAATATTAGCACTTGCAAGCTCCAATTACACAGAACATCAGCTTCACCATGATAGAAATACATCTGGTCAGTCGTCACTATTATTTAGCTAATTTGTCACAGCGAGACAACCTATTAACTTTCATACATTCCCACTCAGTATGATACACACATTTATCCTATCTGTCAATGGTTACTGTGTAACTACATACAGTACATTGTCATAGCCAGCAATGTTGAAGAGTAACTAACTACAAGTAGACAGTGTGTAGCATGACAGTCACTATATTGCTGTTGTTGTTCACATTATTAGTATTAGCAAGTTGATCAGACTAGTTCTTAAGACACAGTCTTAAAATAGAGGCTACTCACAAAAGAGTAGCTTGACTGTAGTTTGAATACTTTAAATCATGAGTATCTTATAGCTTTGGAAGCTACAGTTTCAAAGTAGATTCTGATATCCAGATAACCCCCAAGCTTGCATATAGTCCCCATCAGTGCTCATTCTGTGTTCCATCATGAAGAGCAGCTGGTCCAGAAGAAATTGTGTGAGGTCTTACAGTGATAGCTGAAGGCAGAGCAGCTGACTCAGCTAGCCTGAGCCTCTGGGGAGAAAGAAACCCAGCTGTGGACTGCAGCTCAGTCAGGGGCTCATCGCAGGAGAGCAGATTTTTTATGTGATCTGAAATGAAGACATGGGGATGAACCAGATGAATTGTCTGTTACAAGTCAGTCGATCTGTGTCGCAATTAGCAGGGGAGCAGGAGGAAGTGAAATGTGTCAATATAATGAGAACAAATACCAGGGGCTGTTGGGGGAAAAATAAGAGGATGAGAACAATAACACAGATTGCAAGATTGAAAGTGTTTTTGTTGTTGTTTATTTGTTTTTTTTTTGTGGGAAAGAAGGAACGTTTTGTGGGTAGCGGGGTGGTGAACATTGTTTGGACAAAAAAAACAACAACAATGACAATCTTCAAAATATATTATTTTATGTTCCACAGAAGAAAGTTATATAAAAACATCAGGGTGAGTAAATGAATAAGATTGTAATCTTGGGGTGAACTGTCCCTTTAAATTAAAATTCTGGCATTATTTACTCACCTGCACTTTATTGATTCCATGCACATGCTGTACAGTATGTGTTATTTTTCAGTGAACCATTTTTAGTGACCTATTCATTTCAAATGGTTAGAAGGAGACCAATTATATGAAAGATATGTAAGAAAAACGGTTTGACAGTAATGCAGTGACATTACACATACATCTTTGCAGGAATTTTCGGTATTTTCCCGCTGCATTAAAAGAACAAAATGGAAGTCTGAGGAAAAATGAAGAGAATGGTGGAGACACTCAAACCAAGGATTATAAAAATCAATGATTAGCTTCTCCAGAAGAGGCCAATTGAGCTCCTGATTCAAAATTATATTTGTGTATGGGTTTGTTTTTGTTTACCTAAGTGCGCGTGTGTATTAGAAGGAAGATAGGAGGGGTGGAGCCAAGAGAAACATAGATGGATAGAGAGATCGAGTCACATCATCCTTTGAAAGAGATGACCTTAAAATACCCCACTCAGTGGTCAAGTGATAGATACAGCATTCCTTATCGTGTGTGTGTGTGTGTGTTTGTGCATGTTTATGTGGTTTATGAGGACACAAATTTGTATAATAACATGGGTATGACATAGGTATTACAATGAGAAGGTGATTTATGAGGACAGTTTCAGTGTCCCCGTAATTCAAAAGGCTTATAAAAATGCAGAAAGTTTCCTGTAAGGGGTAGGTTTAGGGGTAGGGTTGGTGTAGGGCAACAGAATATATGGTTTATACAGTATAAAAACCATTACGCCTATGGAGAGTCCCCATAAACCATAAAAACAAACCAATTTGTGTGTGTGTGTGTGTGTGTGTGTGTGTGTGTGTGAGTGCAAGTGCATCTCCATCCTTGGTAATTTGGTGGTTGGATTATCATCTGATGTCAGTGAAAGAAAGGGTGCGAAAAGGAGTATGAAGCCCTCTGTTGAGGCACTATCTTAAATATTTGTCTATATTTTTGCCTGCCTCTTTGGACAAAATGTCCCTTGATAACTCTTTACCTACAATCTTAAAGGAATAGTTCACCCAAAAATGAAAATCCTGTCACCATTTACTCACCCTTAAATTATTCCAAACCTGTATGAGTTTATTTCTTCTGTTGAGCACAAAAAAAAGAACAACTAGAGGGTGAGCAAATGATGCCAGAATTTTCATTTTTGAATGAGCTACCCATTTAAGTGTGCTAATCATTGATGTTATATTTAATTCAGTATTCCTGTGTCCTCATAGTGAAAGCAAAGCTGAATGATTAAAAAAAAATGAAACACAGAGAATATATATATATATATATATATATATATATATATATATACACAATAAAACAGGGAGTAGAGCATCAAGTTTAAGAGGGAACATCCAATTGTGAAACATAGACAATACTGGAACTGCAACCATTATTAAACATCTAGCCAACTTTTAGTGGATTGTAAGACATAATTTTTGTATGTTATGTGTTCAAAATATGTGACAGGGAGCGAATGCAGAGGCAAAAAACAGCAATAATATGCAGCGATGCTATCAGAAAAGGACAAGGCTCTGGAGAGCAGAGTTCATGAAAATAAATAATCTTGCCTCTCCCCTCCATAACCTGCTATCTCCACACATCTGTGCTCTGTCCATGCCCCAGCCAAGGTGTAGCTCTTGAGTGTGATGACAGCTCTAAATGTACAGCTGGTGCCTTTCATCCCTGTCAGCCAATCAGATCCCATTTTACTCAGCTGCCCTCAGTTCAACCGTGCATTCCCTCTGGTCATGCTGTGGCCAGAAAGCCACAGCTCTAACAAGATTGTTTTTTTCTGATATACATAAACATTTAGTTGCCATATCATTGCATTTTCTCTCATATGATTGATATATACAGTAACTACACAACAGCAAGTTTAGGTCCTCGAAATTAGCACTAGGACTTTTCACTGTTTGTATCACTCCAGACAGACTGTTTTTCTGTCATTCTTCCTACAAGTTACATCGATACACCAGTAGGTAGCGACAAGTGACTTTCTTATGTTGAGTTGAGTCATTGAAACAGTCACTTTTCTCATTTGTTTAAGACATTGATTCCTTCTGGTATGAAACAAGTGATTGCCTTAATGAGTGAGTCATTTGAATTCATTCACTCTGATTTGTTCAAAAACACATATACATTTAAGAACAAAACAGCTGACATTCTGAGTGAATCAATGAATCATTCACTCAAACGACTTGTTCAGTCGATTCAAAGAAACTGCCGATATTGTGTCTAAAATTTTAGTTTCTTAATATTAGCTTTTTGTGTAAATATAAAATGGCCTCATCCGTCGTCATTTAACAAAAATAAAGGCCAGGCTGACAGCAAGTCATATGTCTCTTGTAGGTTCCCTCAGATGATTGGTGCGGTGGCGGTCCATCTGACAGTGGTGGTGAGATCCCTTGTCGACGTATGCGCAGTGGCAGCTACATAAAGGCCATGGGGGACGATGACAGTGCTGACTCAGACCCCAGCCCCAAAGCCTCACCCAAATCAGCCCTCATTGCCCAGAGAGAAGCCTTCCGCCGCTCCGTCAGCATGGACCAGCGCTCCTCCACCACATCCAAGTCAGTTGTCACTTGGTTTTTGGTTTTAATTTTCAGACTATGTGACCATTTTGTGTGGCTATTTTAAGATTTGTATTTGCACTATTAAAAAGTAGCACATTGGATTACCATGTAAAACCACAACAGTACAGGATAGAGTGGTGTATGTGTTTTGCTTTTGGG
>NW_015509190.1:22505-22751 GCF_001515645.1 Sinocyclocheilus grahami | reverse complement strand
ACTTTGTCTTTTTCACCATTGTCCTTTATTCTCTCTTTTAGAGTAGAGAATCTCACAGGAGATTTATTAAAGCCCTTGTGTCAAATGCATCCATCTGCAGTTTCCCAAGGCAACACTCATGACACACACCGGAGTGTGAGTGTTTTTAAGAGAGAGGGCTGAGGAGAGGACACGAGAGATGGAAGGAGGCTTAGGCATGCTTTTTTTTTAAACTCCTTTAATCTCTGAGTGTGTCCCTCTGAATTT
>NW_015509190.1:21669-22495 GCF_001515645.1 Sinocyclocheilus grahami | reverse complement strand
TTAGTAATAATGTGTGGTCATGTTCACCCTTTACACACACAATATCATTTATTAACTAAACAGTTGCATGAACAGTCTTGGTTATTTGCTGAAACATCTGGATCTCAACCTTCATCTCAACCTAGTCTTTGTGTGTTTTAGCTGGGTGACACTCTGAACCTGTTTGGAGAAATGGAATCACAGGCTGTCCAGGCACTGGACCTACCAGGATGCTTCCGCACCCGCAGTCACAGCTACGTACGGGCTATCCAAGCCGGCTGCTCCCAGGACGATGACTGCCTGTCTGTCTTCTCCATGTCTGGCCCACAGGGGAGCGTGAAGGGCGAAGCAGGTGAGTCTTCAGCATGTGTTTATGTGTGTGTGGGTATACCTAGTCTCCATGCTGTCACAGGGATTAGATTAGTGACTTAATGAGTTTTTGGATCAGTCTCATAGGAATTGCTGGAGAAACACACTTCAGCCAAGGGATTTAGATCAAAACTGTTTTCCTTCTATCTCTATGTTCTTAGTATATCAAGACTGTAAACAAATGTTACATTGTAAAGATTTTAAAATGTTCAAATTGCCATGAGATTGTATGTCTCCTTGACTATCCCTTGGGTTGTAGTCAAGATTATAGTCGCAGTGTAAATCTTGTCAATGAAATTACTGAAATGAATGAATATGTCAAAATCCAAAAGACAGGGCAAAAGCCAAACAACAAAAAGTCCCTGTAAAAATTAACACTGCATGATCATGATTGCAGTCATAATTTATTCCCTCTCTCAATAGCACGTGGATAACTTTGTCTTTTTCACCATTGTCCTTTATTCTCTCTTTTAGAGTA
>NW_015509190.1:19826-20088 GCF_001515645.1 Sinocyclocheilus grahami | reverse complement strand
GGAAGTGGAGACCCTCTATTGCAGTGCAGGTATAAGAGGGGATTCAGACCCAATGATGTCTCTCTCTTGTGCAACATATTGTTAAATGTCTCTCTTTGTGTTTTCCAGGTGGACAGCTCAGAGACGTTGTCTGACTCAGACCCAGAAGGCAAAGCGCTGAGAGAGGTGCACTCCATAGGGGTTCAGGTGGAGGATGACAAGAGGTAGATCTTTCTTGTTTCATTTTTCATCTCTACTGTATATCCTATAATATTTTTGAAAT
>NW_015509190.1:17281-18177 GCF_001515645.1 Sinocyclocheilus grahami | reverse complement strand
AGCACTGGGTTGTATTTAACCCAGCATTTTTTTAGAGTGTAGGCTCTTTAATTATCTCTCTGATATTTCTCTTCATTCTCCTGATTGGTGAAAAGGCAGTCAGGGGTGGTTAGTTTATTTCTGAGGTGGGGTGGAGTGTGAATGTGTCACAGTGTAAGATGAGCAAGAGGTGCAGGTGCAAGGTTCACATGCAAGCAAGCACACACGCAGTGGGTGTACGTGGTAGGAACATGGAGTGAGGTGAGAGGGTATAATTAGGCAGCCATTACGCAACACGCTAAAACCTGTGAAATTATGTCACAAATCCACAAATGAGCTATGATATGCTTTGTGTCTTGTGATCATTAATTACCCTTGTCAGCCTCTTTCTTAATTTAGCAGAAATACTGTTGGTTTGGAGTCATTTTATGTATTTTTGGTATTCAGACATTTATTAAAGGCTTTAGTACAAGATAAAGGTGTAGTAGAAAATGTACTCGCCCTCGGGCCATTCAACATGTACATGCATTTGTCTCTTCATCAGAAAAGATTTGGAGAAATTTAGCATTACATTACTTGCTAACTAGTGGATCCTGTGCAGTGAATGGGTGCCATCTAAATGAAAGTCAGTTTGTTGTGAAGTAATGTGTTGTGAAGTGCAAAGCTGCTTGCTTTTAAGAAACAAATCCATTGTCAAAGTGTTTTAACTTTTAACTGTCACTTTTGGCCAAAATACCAGTCTAAAATCCATAAATAAGAGGGCTCATATTTTAACCAGAAGCAGAGGTTTGAAGTTAAAAGTGTCAAACACACAACTTTTCACTTCATAATTCATTAATTTATGGACTGGATTTGTGTAGATTACTTGTGGACACCCATTCACTGCAGAGGATCCACTGGTGAGCAAATTATGTAAT